>NW_015389067.1:71461-73422 GCF_001527695.2 Protobothrops mucrosquamatus | reverse complement strand
GAGATTCAGGCCTGTGCTGGCTCTGGGTGGCAACTGCCCCCCCACTCTCCTCCCCTCCCCACTTGGGTCTGGGCTTCTCTGCTCGGGACCCCCAGGTCGCCCCCGTTGCCTCCGGTTGGCTGATCCAAGCTGCGAGCCACGTCCGAAAAGGACTCAGACTGGACCTTCCTGGCCTCCTCCAGCCCCAAACCTTCAGGGGGGGCTCATTTTGCCCCCCCTCCCCAAGCTCAGCCCGGCCTGCTCTGTGCAGCCCATTCACAGGGGCGACCCCACGGGGGGTCCTGTGCATCGCAGAGAGAATTGTGGGGTCTTTCCTTTCGGCTTCATAAAGTCACTGGGAGGGTTGAACCCCCTGTTCAGCTCTCTCTGCCCCAGCTGCTGAATTCCTGTCCCCCCCCCCCCGGCGGGGATGGGGTGGGTGGGGGTGTAGCCAGGGAGGACAGCCCACCCGGCTCCCTTTCCTCCAAAGGCAGAGGCTGGCGATATGGAGGGCAGCCGAGACCCCCGAGCCACGTAGGCAGCCCCCAGGCTCTGGACGCCCTGGGTCCACCAGCAGAGCCAAGACCCCTCCAGACCCCCTCCTCTGACTGCGGCAACCCTCGTGCTGGCTCTCAGGGCAAGGAGGGGGGCTTCCCTGACCTCCTTCTCCTCCTGTGCCCCCCAAGTTGCCCTCTTCTACCACTGTCCCTGTCAAGGCCAGAGGGGCTCAAGAGAAACAGAGGCCACCCCCCACAGCCGTGGCGCTTAGGCTCAAATGCCCCCCCCAGCACTGAATGGCGCTCTCTGGGCGGTTTAAAGAGAAAGCGTTATTTGCATCCCAACCATCTGGGTCCTCGTTTTACCGACCTGGGAAGGACGGAAGGCTGAGTCAATTGTGAGCCGGCCAGGATCGAACTCCTGGCTGTGGATTGCAGAGTCTGCCTGCCACGCTTCAGGGTAACCCCTGTGCCCCCGGGGCTCCTTATGCCAACTGGATGCTTTTTTAGGCAACGGTTCCGCCAGACCGGAAGTGCTGGGCCGGCCCAAAAGAGCTCCTTTGCACGTCCCATCACCAGTGGCACCTCTTCAATGTGGCTTGCTGGACAAGCCACAATGCTAAGCCGCGATCCAGTCAGCTTAGTGCACAGACCCACATCCCACGCACGGCCTCTTGCACTTTCCTTCCCGCCAGGCTGGCTGCCGGAAGGGGCTCCGGCCATCCTGCCAGCAGGCCCGGGGGGGCGAGAAGGAGGGGAGAAAGGCCCCGGGGCTCCCCTCTGCCAAGTCCCCCCATCAGCTGCAGCTCGACGCCGTCTGGGGAGCTCCCGAGCCACAAAGCAGCTCCGCTTCGAAGGCATCTTGGCTTCTGGAGGGCAACGTCCTGGCACCTCCTCAAGATTAAGGGCTGGGCTTTGGCCAAGGCGGCGGCGGCAGCAATGGGGGGGGGAGGGAGGGCAAAGCTCCCAGGGAAGAGACGCAGGAGGGGGGAGGGGGGCTGCCGTCACAGCATCTGCCTCAAGACAGGGACTCACAAACTCACAAGCCCCTCTTGTCCCCCCCATCCCAGGACTGCCCCGTGCCATCCATGCGCGGCCACAGACCCCTGGCTCTGAAGCATCGAAGTCCCCGGGAAGTGGTGGTGCCGCTGTGTTCCAGCATCCCCAGGAGCCCCCCAATTCTTGAGGTCAGTGGGAACATCCCCCCCCGTCCACCTGCTCTCCCTGCTAGGAAGCCATCGCCCCCCATCCCGGCTGCCCGGCAGGAGCTGAAGGCGAGGATCCGCTGAGATTTGAGATTTTTGAGATTTTATTAAATTTATACCCCGCCCTTCTCCCGGAGGACTCAGGGCGGCTTACAGCCAGTTTAAAACAGTGATACAATACAAAATTTAAAAAGATTAAAAATAACTATTTAAATTTGGCCGCTTCTACTAAAAATTTAATTTAAAACCCCTTTAAAATACCCCTAGGCCAGTCCTGCCT
>NW_015389067.1:66423-70449 GCF_001527695.2 Protobothrops mucrosquamatus | reverse complement strand
CTGAGTCTGTTTCTCCCCATCCAGACCCGTACGGCCTCCAGACACCGGGCCATCACGTCAAGGGCATCATTGGGGTGGCCTGGGGTGGAAATGTACAGCTGAGTATCATCAGCGTACTGATGGAAATCCACCCCAAAGCCACGGATGATCTCCCCCAGCGGCTTCACATAAATATTGAACAGTAAGGGGGAGAGGACCGCAGCTTCCTCCTGCCCGAAGCCCTTTGCCACGTCCTTATTCAGCCAACCCACCAATTTGCAGGGAGTCCTCGACTTACGTCCACAACCGTGCCCAAAATTTCTGTTGCTAAGTTGTTCAGTGAATTTTGCCCCATTTACGACAGACGTTAAGTGGATCGCTGGAGTTAAGTTAGTAACACGGTTGTTAAGTGAATCTGGCTTCCCCTCCCCCGTCGACTCTGCTCGTCAGAAAGTCGCAAAAGCGGATCAGGTCACCCCGGGACGCGGCGACCGTCATAAATACAAAACACCTGCCAAGTGTCCTAATTTTGATCACGTGGCCAGGGGGATGCTGCCACGGTCGTTAAGTGTGAAAAACGGTCACAAGTCACTTTTTTCAGTGCCATTCTAAGGTTGAACGGTCGCTAAAGGAACTGTTGTAAATTGAGGAATAGCTGCATACGGCTGCCCGTCCATCCCTTGACCCTTCCCTCTCCCTCCCTCCACTCCTCCAACTAGATTCCTGTCCTGGTGGTGGTGGTGGGGGGGACTGGAAGACCTTCAAGGTCCCTTTCTGTGAAATCCCCCCCCCCCCCCACTTTAAGGGCAGCACCCAGAACTGGATGCGGGATTCACGGAAATATTTCCTTCCTCTCCAAGCCGGCCACTCCCAGGCTCAGAAGGGGGGGGGGGCAGCAAGTAAAATAAGCAGAACCGCCATTATTTCCCCCTGGCTGGGCTTTCGGCCTCTGTGGAGGCAGCCGAAACGTCCATTTGCATTTTTTCTGCAACCCCAACACACCACGGGCACCAACTTGCTTTGCGATCAACTGGCTGGAAAAACTTTTTCAGAAATAGCACCCCTAAAAGTCAGATGGTGGTCTTCTTCCTCTTCCTCTTCCTCCTCCCCTTCCCCTCCTCCTCTCTCCAGCCCTGCACTAAATCAAGCCTGGGACTATTTTTATTGGGGTGATGTCAGACCGAAGATGGGGATCTAGAGAGCCCCCCCTTAGGCCCCCATGTGCATCCTGGCAGGGGAACCCCAAGCAGAAAGACGCCATCACCCAGGTATCACTTCAAGCCTGTTGGGGTTTTCATTCAAAAGAGGGGCAGGGGACCCCCCCAGGAGTGCAGCGTGAATTTGGTCTCTGCACTGCCTCAAAGGGAAGGGGGGGGTCCTTTCCAGGAAGTCAGAGTTCTGCCAAGGCTGCACTGGGAGCCACACGAGCTGGAGGGGCCACGTAGGGTCTAAAGGGCAGAGGAACATGGGTGGGGGCACCCACAGGTCCTGGCCTGGGGGGCTTTTAGCATTAGCAGTGCAGGGGATCCCCGCCCTGAAAACTTGCCCCCTTGGCTGGCCAGGCCCCCCGAGGTCCCGACACATCTGGGCAAGACCTGGGAAGGGGGGGCTCGCACCCAAGGAGCCCCCAAGAACTGCAGCCCTGCGGAAGAGCAGCAAGGGGCCCGACCTCCCACCCCTTTGGGGGCGACCTCTCCCTCGGCCCGGAAGGCCCCAGGAGCCCGGAAGGGAGATCCACAGCTCCGTCTGGGGAAAGATCTAGAAGACCCGGGGGTGAGCCGGGCTGGGGGAGGGGAGGGGGAGGAGAGGCAGCCCCCGTGGTGGCCCATAAACTCATCTTCCCGTGATTCACAGAAACCATAATCCAATAACGCCCTAAAACAGAACAGTGTGCCTGATATGGGTTTGATTCGCGCAATTATAAAACAAATTATTAAAGTGAGGAGGGGGAAGGCGGGGGGGGAGAAAAAGCCCCCCGAGTCCAGATTGGAATAAATTGGGTGCAGATGGGTGGGGGAGGGGGGCGCCTGCTCCCCTCCCCGAGATGCCCTGCCGCAGCAGCACGGCTTCAATTAGCGCGCTCGCACACCAGAACGAGACGCCCCACTTCCCCCCAAATTATCCCCCCCAAAGGAACATTCTCCACGCATTTGTGGTCGGAAGACAGGGACCCCCCCCTCTCCCCCTTGGCGGGCCAACGCTCCCCCTGCCCAGATTTCACCAGGCTGCTCTCGCAGAGGGGGGGGCAGGGCTGTCTACCCCTCTGTGGGGACTTGCAAGGGCACCCAGGAACCCCCTCCTCTGGGCAGCTGCCCTGGCCCCTCTGGCGGATGCCCACCAAGGCAAGAGGCTGCTGCAGGAGGAGCCAGAGGCCGAGCACGGGGCGAGCTCCCCCAACCTCTAGCGGCTCTCTGGGAAGAGGGAGCCCCCCCCTCCAGGGCCGGATGGGGCCTTGGGGTCTCCCGGCAGAGGATCTGCTGCCCACAGGGACAGCTTTCAGACTAACAGAGTGGGAAGGGACCTCGGAGGTCTTCTAGTCCAACCCCCTGCTCAAGCAGGAGACCCTATCCCAGTCTGGGCAAAATGGCTGCCCAATCTCTTCTTAAAAAGCCTCCAGCGATGGAGCACCCACAACCTCTGGAGGCAATTTCCGTTCCCCTGGTTAATTGTTCTCACTTGTGAGGAACTTTCTCCTTCATTCCAGTTCGCTCCTCTCCTTGGTTAGTTTCCATCCGTGGCTTCTTCTCCTGCCCTCTGGTGCGCTGGGGAATGGCTTGACCCCCCCCTCCCTCCGTCTTCTGTGGGGCAGCCCCTCAAATACCGGAAGGCTGCTATCGTGTCTTCCTTTTCGTTACACCAAATATACCCAGTTTCTGGAACCGCTTCAGGCTGGCCTCATCCACCTTGGGAGCCATTTGGCACGCGAGAAGGAACGGGCACCGAGGGGACCCCAACCGGCCAGCATGAGGAGGGGTCTTCTGGAACGCCGCCCACGCTGGAGGGGGGTCTTCTGGAAGCACAAGGAGCCCTGCCTGCCAAGCCTCCCCCTCCCCCTCCCCCCCCGTAGGTGAAAAGGCCCCTACCTTTGGGCTGGGAGTTGTGCACGGCGAACATGTTGATGGCCATGAGTTGCAGGAGGCGGCTGCTCCCAATGGGTGGGGGGCTGTGCTCCAGCAGGGCCTGGAAGGCGGTCAGGACTTCCGCTGCGACCGCCGGGAAGGTCTCCATCCTGAAGGAGGGCAGAAGGGCAGGGTGAGCGAGAGGTAGGCAGATGCCGGGGCCCTCCAGAGGCCAGCTAGCCTGGCCTCATCTAAAGCAAGGGGTATGTGGGGTGGGGGGTTTCCCAGCCCATTGCAGAGAGAAGCTGAAACGTTCCTAGTAAGTTGAGGAGGGGGCTGGGCTCCTGCTGCTCTCCTGGGCTGCCTGAGCCCCTTCCCCTTCTCGCCGGGCCTGGGGCCCACCTCAAGCCCTGCCTGCAGGCCTGGGCCACTCCGGGGCGAGATAACCCTGCAGCCACTACAGGCCGGACCGACTGAGGGGACCAGCCAGGCAGAATTTAAGCACAGCCTGCCCCCCCCCCCCGCCTGGACAGTCACCTCTGCCCCTTTTCCTTCTGCAAGGAGGAGAAGGGGCGGTGGAGGCAGCAGTGCCAGCCTCGCTCCCCCCCCAGTTTGGCACAGGGCGACCAGGCCTCTGCCCTGGGCAGCAGCCTGGACTGGGGGGGGCGCTTCTGGGTGGTGCTGGGATTTCATGGGGCCTGCCAGGTTAGGGCTTTGCCATCCTAGCTGCCCTCCAGACCAGAGTCCTTGGGCCCAGGGCTCAGCTTGGAAACCTCTCCCTTTCCCCTCAGCACGGCTGGCTCAGGAATTCTGGGAGTTGAAGTCCACCAGTCATAAAAGAGCCAAGGTTGCCTACCCCTGGCACTAGGCCAAATGCCTGAATTTTGATCACGTGACTGTGAGGAAAAAATATTTAAATATTTAAACCAGGGGTGGGCACTGAAGACCCCAACCGAGTTCTGCTGTGGCTTATTTATTTCTACATTTA
>NW_015389067.1:62275-65916 GCF_001527695.2 Protobothrops mucrosquamatus | reverse complement strand
GGGGTGGGCACTGAAGACCCCAACCGAGTTCTGCTGTGGCTTATTTATTTCTACATTTAAAACATGAATGGTGCAGGGAGTCCTCCGCTTACGACCACAACGGAGCCCAACATTTCCGTGGCTAAGCAAGGCGGTTGTGAAGTGGGTTTTGCCCCATTTTACGACCTCCGTTGCCACAGCTGTTAAGCGAATCGCTGCTGCTGCTGTTAAGCGAGTCACACGGCTGTTAAGCGAATCTGGTTCCCCCACGCTGACTTTGCTGGTCAGAAAGCCGCGAAAGGGGATCGCGCGCCTGCAACCGTCGTAAATACGAGGCAGCTGTCGACCGGATTTTAATCGCACGGCCCCGGGGACGCTGCGATGGTCTTAAGTGTGGGAAAAAAACCCAGTCACGTCACTTTTTCCAGTGCCCTCGTAACTTTGAACGGTCACTAAGGGAACGGCTGTAAGCCGAGGACTGCCTGCAATACAGCTGCCCCTGGCATCTCCAACCCTTGGCAGGGGCCGGGCCACGCCTGAAGGGAGTAGAACCGGTGGGGAGGAGCTGCCAGCCCGTCTGACCGAAGGGAAGGAAGCGAAGGGCCCAGATGGCCTTCACCTGAAGCTTTTAAGAGACTCCCCATCCTCTTGACAAAAATAAACTCCTTTTTAAGGCCAAGACATCTGTTCCAGAGGACTGGAAAATACCAGCGTAACTTCAATTTTAAGAAAGGGAGGGGAGGAAGGAGGGAGGGTTATGTCAGCTCCATCAGCTTGACACCCCAACTGAGAAGAAGGCCAGGGAACCACAATCCAAGATGGAGACTGGTGCGCTGTGCTGTGGAAATGGGGGTGGGGGCTTCCCTGAAGAGATGCTCCCCCCACTCTGGTCCTTTCGAGGGGTCAAGAGGGACCCCTCCAGCCAGCCACAGGTGCTCGGACCGTCAAACCCTCCCGGTGACAGCCGGGCCGGAGGCAGGAAGCAGAGGAAGGGGGCAGCCCGGGGGGGGGGGCTCTCCAAAGCGGAGGCCCCTCGGTTTGGGACCTGGCCTTCGAAGCCGAGACTGACCGGGGTGAGAGGGCCAAGCTTGCTCAGGACCCCAACCTGTCGGAGGGACTAAACCGAAAAGGGAATCTCTGCCCAGGATTCGGCAAACAGCCCCCAAAGCAGCCAGTGGGGCCCAGGGTGAGAAACCCCCATGTCCAGCCCCACACGAAAGGGGGGGGTCCGGACAGGCAGCGACGGGGTCTTGGAATCGGGGTGGATCCCTTTTCCAGGAACTGCGCTGGTTTTGAAAAAAAAGCAAGGGCCCTTTGAGAGTGATAAGGAAGTTGCCGCTGCTGCTGCTGCGGCGGCAGTTGTGTGTTTATGTTTTATTTCTGGGGAAACCAAGTTTAGAACTGGGTGGATTTGAAGGAGGAGGTTGTGGTGCTGCAAATGGTGCAGAAAGGGGCAATCCAGAGGATGGGGGGGGGGCTCAAGCAGAGGAGACGGGGGCAAAGGGGTGCCGGGAGACGTATCTGCTCCTTTCCTCCCCAGCTCTTCCTTTTAGTTATAATCTGTATTTTCACCGTGATTTTATTGTGATTTTATACACTGGTATACTGTATATAGTTATGACTTTATTTTTGATGTTGTAAGTTGCCCAGAATCGCCTTTCAGTGAAATGGGGGGGGGGGTGCAAGCAAATTTAATAAACAATAAGAATAAAGTCACTCGATTGCAAAAGGCAGCTTTACGTGAAACGGCTGACCTCCTCCGAAGAGACCTCTGACCCCATCCAGCCAGCCCATCTGCCCATCCCGGGGTCCTTGGGAAGGGCTCGGGAGGTGGACAGAAAGGCCAAAGCCAGCCTGAACATCTGGCTGACTGTGCAGTGAACCGAAATAAAAAAATAAACAAAACCAGGCAGAAGAGGGAGAAGGTGGGAAGGACTCTTCGGGGCTGAATGGGGGAGCCCCAGGACTGGGGGAAGGAAGGACCCATTGATGCAGCGCATGGCAAAAGCGGCCCCAAAAAAGTTTCAGAGAGAGAGAGAGAGAAAGGAGGGAGGGAGAGGGAGAAGAGAGGAGAGGAGAGAGGGAGGAAGGAGAGAGGGAGGAGGAAAGAGGGGAGAGAGGGAGGACAGAGAGAGAGAGAGGGAAGAGAGAGGACAGAGGGAGGGAAGAGAGAGAGGAGAGAGGGAGGAGAGACAGAGAGGGAGGAGAGAGAGGAGAGAGGAGAGAGAGAGGAGAGAGGGGAGAGGGAGGAGAGAGAGAGGGGGAAGAGAGAGAGGGAAGAGAGAGGACAGAGGGGAAAGGGAGGAGGGAGGGAGAGGAGAGAGGAGCGAGAGAGAGGGGAGGGAGGGAGGAGAGGGAAGAGAGAGGAAAGAGAGAGGGAAGAGAGAGAGGAGAGAGGGAGGAGAGAGGGAAAAGAGAGAGGGAGGAGAGACAGAGAGGGAGTAGAGAGAGGAGAGAGGGAGGAGAGAGAGGAGAGAGGGGAGGGGAGGAGAGAGAGGGGGGAAGAGAGAGAGGAAAGAGAGAGGAGAGAAGGGAAAGGGAGGAGAGAGGGAGGGAGAGGAGAGAGGAGCGAGAGAGAGGGGAGAGAGGGAGGAGAGGGAGGGAGGAGAGGAAGGAGAGAGAGAAGAGAGAGGGGAGAGAGGGAGGAGAGGGAAGAGAGAGGGAAAGAGAGAGGAGAGAGGGAAGAGAGACAAAAGGGGCGGGCAATGGGGAATCTAGGGGGCCCTGAGGCGCTGAAGGGCGGTAGGCTCAGGAACAGCCCAGGCCCAGCACTGAGCAGAAGGGGGCCGCCAGCAGTCCCCACCGTGCCCATAAATCCACTTGGAGGGGAGAAAGTGGGGCACTTGCCGTCTCCCTGGCTTGGGACCCACAAGCAGGGGGGGGGGCACGCTGCTGAGAGAGAGCCAGAGGGGGCTCAGGAGAGTCCTGACACTTTAAGACCTGTGGACTTCAACTCCCAGAATTCCTTTGCTGGCTGGGGAATTCTGGGAGTTGAAGTCCACAGGTCTTCAAGTTCACAAGGTTGGACACCCCTGGCCTAGGGCCTCCCGCTTGAGCAGGGGGTCGGACTAGAAGACCTCCAAGGTCCCTCCCGGCTCCGTCCTACAAGAGGGGTTTTGCTCTGAGCCGGCTCCCCCAGGCAGAGTGCCCAGCCAGCTTGAGGAGCAGAGCCCGCCCCCTCCCTCTATCTCCCCCCAGACCCCCCCCGCAGCGGAGGAGGAGGAGGAGGAGGAGGAGGAGGCCGGTCATTCGCATCCCACCCTGTGCCCTCCGTTCCGTTCCAAACGCCAGCCCAGCTGCTCCGGGGACTGGATTCCAGAAGGGCTGGTAATGGAGGCGAAACAAAACAAACATCCTGCAGCCTTACCCAATCTTGGTAAACAGCTTCCCATGAGCCTGGAGAAAACGCAGGACGAACCTTTTGTTCAGCTGGATGGGAAAAGAGAGAGAGAGAGAGAGAGAGAAAAGGGGGGGGGACACGATGAAGAAGATGAGAAAACAATCCAGGCCCCCTCCCTCCCTCCCTCTTCCTGCGAAGAACGCCCAGCAGCCTCCCAGAGTGGCCGGAGAACCTGGCCAGGGCCGAGGGGGGGGGGTGGCTACGGCAGATGGGAACCCAGCGGCCGTGCCTGGCCTCCAGCCCCCCCCCCCCGGGCCTTCGG
>NW_015389067.1:49932-61942 GCF_001527695.2 Protobothrops mucrosquamatus | reverse complement strand
GGGGGGGGGGGGTGGGTGGCTACGGCAGATGGGAACCCAGCGGCTGTGCCTGGCCTCCAGCCCCCCCCCCGGGCCTTCACAGGGCCCCTGCCAGACAGCTGCAGAGGAGGGCGGCGGTGCCAGGGCCCCCCCTGCTGGCGGCCGGGGGCTTTGCAACTGCCGCTGGACACAAGCCCGGATCATCATTTGGGGGGGTGGGGGGGTGGGTGGGTGATGTGATGCAAGCAGGGACGGCGCGCCTTCCGCTCCGCCCAGGCAGTGCCCACCTCCCCAGCTGCCACTGTTTCTGGAAGGGACCTTTGAGGTCTTCTAGTCCAAACAAGTGGGACAACTCGCCGCGGTACAAAATGCAGCGTTACAATTCAAGTGTTTAAAATATTTTTTTTAAAAAAAATGATTTTAACTTTTGTCATTCCCATTTCATTCTGTCCCTTCTTTTACATCCTTTCTTTAATGATTCTGTTCCACCGACAATGGTTGGAAACTGACCAAAGAGAGAAGCAACCTGGAATTAAGGAGAAAGTTCCTAACAGTTGGCCAGTGGAACAGCTTGCCACCAGAAATCGTGGGCGCTCCATCCCTGGAGGTTTTTAAGAAGAGACTGGACAGTCACTTGTCTGAGATGGCGTAGGTCCTCCTGCTTGAGCAGGGGGCTGGACTAGAAGACCTCCAAGGTCCCTTCCAACTCTACTTCTATTCTAGTTCTAGTTCTAATTCTAATTAATTCCATTCCATCCCATTGATATTAGCGTAACTTGCTGCCAATTGTTCCCCAATGATTTGGCCATAGCAAGTTGGCCAGGCCAAGATGGCCAGGTGGCGTTGCCCAAGGCCCCAGCTCCTGCTCAAGTAGGAAACCCCAAGCAGGCATCCTCAGGACGAGTCCCCCTCCCCTCCCCTCCCCTCCCTTCGCTAACCCTAACCCTTCGCTGAGCCGGGCCTCCCCGTCCAACCCTCAGACAACGGGGTCCTCATTGTGGGGGGCTGGAATGTGGTGGATCAGAAGCAGAATCAAGGTGCTGCCGGTTCCGCTGCCGATCTCCCCGGTCCCACCTGTGGGCCGGCCCCAGAAACTGGCCCCCCTTCCCAAGACCGGCTACGTCACTGAAGGCCTGTGGAGGTTCTCCATCCTCCAGGCCTCACGGCCGCCCCAAAGGTGCTTTTTTCCCCAAAAGGCAGCTGGACTTTTTTTTGTTTTCTTTGAAAAGGTTTCACTTCCCATCCGAGAAGCTTCTTCAGTTCTTTAGGACTTCCAAAGAAAAACAACGAGGGGGGCCAGGTGCCTTTTGGAAAAGCTGCATTTCCCAAACATCTCGGGAGGCAGAGAGCATCCTGCAGGGAGGGCGCTGAGCCCGAGGGTCCCCAGTGCGAGGCCCGGCCCCATTCCCCTCAGCCCCCCCCTCCTGCAGACTAGGCCTGGGAAGGCAGCAGTTCACGTCCACCCCACCCCACAGGGGTGTGTGTGTGTGTGTGTGTGTGAGGGAGCTGCACCTGTGGAGCACAACAGCCCGAGAGACACAAAAGCAGGCCGCAGCCGCTCTCCCCTCCTGACCCCGGGGCCGGCTGCAGAGCTGCGCCAGCCCAGCTGAGCCGAGAGCGCCTGCCGGGGCCGCTCTGCAGATGACTCAGCCCTTGCGTGACTCACCTGCCAGGCCGGCGCTGGGAACCTCCGGGGCTCGCTGCCCACAAGAGGAAGCGGCACCGGCCCACGGGCGCGTCTGCAAATCCGGCTGCGGCAGCCCAGCTCCTTTGAGCCCTGCAGAGCTGCCCCCCCCTCCCCGTGCGTGCCCGGGCCCTTCCCCCCCTGCCCTTGCCGTGACCTCGTGCGGAAGACCCCCGCAGCCTCCGCTCCGGGGAAGGATCCAAGGGGGGGCCCCCAAATAAACTGGGGTCCCCCTCAGGGAAGGCGGAGCAGCAGCTGCCGGCAGAAACAGCGGCCACAACAGAGGGGCCCGACCTGCAGCCGGACAGATCCGGCCCTCGGGAGACCCTCCGGGGAAGCCGGCCCAGGCAGAAGCCAGGGGGGTCCCCGAGGGGCAGGGAGCCCCCCTCCAAAAGCCACCAGGAGCAGGAGCAAAGGGGCAGGCTGGCAGGGAGAGGCCGGAAGCTTGTGCCCTTTCCCCCATCCTGGGCACCGCTGCACGTGTGAATTGCAGCTCCCACAATTCCCCAGCTAGTGTGGAGCTAGAGGAGGATGCTGGGACTTGAAGTCCGCGTGCCCAGAGGCGGGCCCAGGGCGGGAAAGGCTGGTCTGTTGCCCCCAACGATGCTGCGGTGTCCCTGGGGAGGGGGTGAAGAAGGGCCAGGCAGGGGGCCTGAGTGCTGGAGCCCCCAGGAGGTGGCTGCTCCGGAGGGGGGTAGGGGGCCGGGGGAGGCCGTTCCAAGGCTCACACGGCTCCTCGGAATCCCGCAAGGGGGGGTCTCTCTCCTTTCCACTCCTCCCCTCAGCGACCATCACTCCTCCGGGGGGGGGGAGCTGAAAGCAGCCCTGGCAGCCAGACGGGGCCACGAAAGGCAACCTCCACAAGCAGAATGGGGGAGGGGGGGAGATGAGAATGTGGCTCCAGTGGGGTCTGTGGGCACCGGACGACCCTCTGCACGAGACCCAGAGCCCGGCTGTTCCCATGCTGACAGCTGAACCACCTTGAGAGGGGAAACTCCCAGACCACGTAAAATCATGAGTGAGTGCCGTCAGGGGTCAGGAGGAGGCCAGGGGAAGCTTCTAGTCCTCATGAAAGTGTGGGAAGGTGTAATCTGGGGGCCCGTGTGTGTGTGTGTGTGTGTGGAAGGGGGGAAGGGAGAGACTATTGGGCAAGGCTGCCCTGTCATCTCCCCCGGAAAATGAACTGGCTCTGGATGGGCCTTGCCCCAAGCATAACCCCCCACCCCCCGTAGCACCTCCACCCCACCCCCACCCCCAACAGTGACAAGCCTTCCTTGCCATGTCTGGAAACCCTCCGTGGGAGCCTCACTGGGCCTTGTGAGTGACAGCGGAAGGTCACACGGGGGTAGGAGGGGGGCAGGGGGGCGCTGCCGAGAGGCTGGGGGGGTGCAGGAGAAGGGACTCTGGCCTGCGTGGGGGGGGGACTTCCCTGACAGCCCTTCCGTTCCCAGCCAGGGCTCCAGCAGGGCATTGCGTGCCGTGTGTCACGTCCCCAGCCGGGGGGGGGGACGGGCATGTGGTTTCTGCCTCTAGCCCCCCCTCGCAGGCTGGCACCCGCGGCTTCCTCCTTTCGGAAACTCACAGCTGGAAACTGAAACAGCGCAAGTCAAAATAAAGCTACGGGGCGGTTTTGGTGACCCAGGTCAAGTCGGCTCCCAGGGGAACTGGCACGCAGCCGCTCTGGGGAGGGGGGGGCAGCCTCCTCCAGCCCTGGCAGGGCTTCCGGGGACACCCAGGGGCGCCTGGCCTGCTCCCCTAGCTCAGAGCCCCCCCCTCATCTCAGCAAAGAATCAGCCCCACGTGCAGAGAAGCTTCCTCTTGGGCTTGGATCTTGGGGGGGGGAAGATTACTCCAGTGGGACCCACAAGCTTCCACCAATTCCCCCAACCACCCTGGGGCCTCCCCTTCTTCACGCCGCCCCATTTGCAACACCCCCTACTCAGCAAAGATGAGAGCAGCAAACCTGGGAGATGATGCATGGACGGGTGCTCACTAACCATGGTTTGTTGACTAAACCACCAAGGGCCGGGCTCCCCCAACTTTCTCACATTATCCCGGAAGTGGGCAGCCGTGTGCCATTTTGAGGGATGTTGCAGGCCCCCCCAAAGGGTGGGGTTTTTTTATATACACACACTAAGCTTTTTAAGCAGGGGCGTCCGAGCGTGGCCACTCAAAGGCCTGTGGCTGGGGGAAGCCGGCTGGGGAATTCTGGGAGTCAAAGTCCGCAGGCCTTCAAGTAGCCAAGCCTGGACAGCCCTGCTTTAAACTTTCAAGATGTCAAAACTGTTGTGGCACGGTATAGGGCAGGGGTAGGCAACCTCGGCTCTTTTATGACTCATGGACTTCAACTCCCAAAATTCCTGAGCCAGCATGGGGGAACTATGGCCCCCTTCATGACTCGCGGACTTCAACTCCCAGAATTCCTCAGCCAGCATGGCTCAGCTTGGAAACCTCTCCCTTTCCCCTCAGCATGGCTGGCTCAGGAATTCTGGGAGTTGAAGTCCACCAGTCATAAAAGAGCCAAGGTTGCCCACCCCTGGTATAGAGTTTCCTGCCTGAGCAGGGGGTTGGACTAGATGACCTCCAAGGTCCCTTCCAACTTTATCATCATCATCATCATCATCATCATCATCATCATCATCATCATCATCAAGTCTTACAACTATTTTCAAGAAAGGCTACTTATTTCAATTATTGCATTTTCAAAGTTTTCACCACCACCCCGACCTTGCAGCCCAGAGCATCCCTCCCCAGGCAGAGGCCGGCCGGCCAGCTTTTGGCACAGGAGGGGCGGGGCCTGACAGAGTGGCACCCAGGCAGGGCTGGCAAGGAGGCCCCCCCCACCACTACCTTCTACCCAGCCCACTCCCCCAACCCAAAGCCTGGGCTTCCCCCCATAGCAAGCCGAGCAGCGCCCCCTTGTGGCCGCCCAGAGCACCGCACCCCCTCCGGGGCTCACCTCGCTGGGGCTGAGGCCGCCCAGGCCGCTATCCTGCCCGGAGTCCCGGCTGGAGTCGTGGCCCTGGCCGGAGCGCGGGTGAGAGGGGTGGATCCAGAGCTCCAGGCGGGTGGCATCGTCTCCGGAGGGCCGGAAGGCCGCCCTCCTGCTTCGCTGGCTGCCCTGGCCCCGGGGGCTCTTCTGCTCCAGCTGCTCTGCCTGCGGGGGAAGGGGGGAGAGGGCCATGAGGAGCTGGTGGGGGGGGCTGGGTGGGCCGGGCCGGCCGCCCCGCTTACCGACCTTGCGCTTGGTCTCCTCGAAGAGGCTGGTCAAGCTCTCCTTGGCCGTCAGGATGGGGTTGCTGGCGGCCAGGCTACGCATGTAGTAGTAGACGGCGTCCAGCTTCCTCCTCTGCGGGGACAGAGAGAGACGGGCGGACGGCGTCAGAGGGGGGACAGCCAGACATGACTCCCCCCCTCCCCGATGCAGCCATGGGACGACGGTCAAGCAGAGGCAGTCCTCAACTTACAACAGTTTGTTTAGCGACCATTTGAAGTTACAGCAGCACTGAAAAAAGGGACTTGTGACCGTTTCTCAGACTTACAACCGTTTCAGCTTCCCCCCCCCGGTCACGTGGTTAATGCTCGGATCTCTGACAAGTGGGTCATACATGTAACGGTCGCAGCCTCCGGGCGTGTCACGCTGTCCCCTTTTGCGACCTTCTGACCAGCAAAGTCAGTGGGGGAAGCCGGACTCACTTAACGACCGTATGACTAATTTAACAAGGGCAGTGATTCACTTAACAAGAAGTGGGAGGAAGAGCCCTAAGAGGCTTTTAGGAAGAGGCTGGGCAGCCCCTTGTCTGAGACGGTACGGGTCCTCCTGCTCAAGCAGGGGGCTGGACTAGAAGACCTCCAAGGTTCCTTCCAGCTCTATCCTGTTCTAAAATGGGGCAAAACCTGCTTAACCAACGTCTCACTTAGCAACATAAATTTTGGGCTCAACTGTGGTCGTATGTCGAGGACTACCTGTACCCCGAGTCGGGGACTGAGCCCCCTCCCGCCACCCCGCCTGCTGGAGGGAAAGGACCGGCTCTGGCCGAGCCCCCCTTGCAGGTGCTGAAAGGGGACCCCCCCACCCCGACACAGCAGGCCCTGGCCTGGGACCCAAAGGCAGCCTGGCACCGATGGCCCTGGCCTCTGAGGGGAGCCTGCTGCTCCCCCAGCCTCCCGCCAGTCCCGCCTCCCCCCGTGGGCCGGCTGAAGAGGGCCGTGGCCAGAGGAGGAGGGTGGGGCGCGCAGAGCCGGGCCGGAGCCTCCCTCTCACCGTGTAGACGGCCAGGAGGGCCAGCTGGTTGTACGGGCGGCCGTTCTTGGGGGCCACGTGCTGGGCCTTCAGGTACCAGCTGGGGAGAGAGAAGAGGGCCAGTGAGCGGATGGCAGGAGCCACGGAATAGCCGGGTCGGGGGGGGGGGCACGCTCAGCGCAGGCACTGCTGGAGCCCCCCGAGGAGGGAGGGAGGGAGGGAGGGGGTAACGAGAGGGTCCGTCCTTTCCTCAGCCCCAGGGGCTGCCCGAGGCTTGGGCTCTGCCCGCTGGCCCCCCTCAGGGGCAGGAGGGCTTCCCAAGGCCCCAGTCCTTGGCCCCCAGGCCCCCCTCCCTGAGGACTCTGACCCGGGAAGAGCCCCCGACAGGCGCTGGCAGGGTGCCCCCTCCCTCGCTCTCTGTGTCCTGAGGGGCCCTCAAGGCCTTCCTCCTGCACAGCGGTCAATGCTCAAGACAGGGAGGGACAGGCTAAGACAGAAGCCGAGCAGGTGGTGTCTTGGCAGGTGGTGGTGGGGGGGGAGAGCAACCGAAAGCCCCCCCCCCTCTCAGGTTCCAGGACTGTACAACTTTTACGTCCCTTTGGGGGGGGGGGATGAGCCGAGACCAGGCTGGGAGGGGGGGAGCATTTCTGCCCAGCTGCAGCAGTTTTCAGCCCTGCTCAGTGCAAAGGGGCCCTTTCAACCTTCCTCCCGAGGGGGGGGGGTTCTCCCACTCGGGATGGGGGGGCTCCATCCCCACTCCGGCTGGTGCACCAGTTATGGCCCAGCTGGCCTGGGAGGGCCTGGGGCGGAGACTCCGGCCTGCTCATCATCCTCTCGCAAGGCGCTCCCTACGGAGACCCTGGCGCCATGGCATTAAGGCGCCGCGAAGGTGCCTACAGGTGAGCTTTGTTTAACGGCCGTTCCGAATAAAACGACGTAGCGATCCGTCCTCGGCCCACCGTGCCCCTCACGGACCCCACCCCGCTGCCCCCTGGCCTACCTGCGTGCCTTCCCGTAGTTGGCCGTGTCGCTGCCTTGTTCGCGGTACCTGCAGATGTCGCCCTGGCATATCAGGCTCCGCTGGGCGCTGATGAGGGCGTACTTCACCTGGGGAGGGGAGCGCAGGGAGGCGGCTGGAGAGGGGGCGGCCGGAGACCCCCCTCCCTGCCCCTTCTCAGGGCAAGGCCAGGCCTGTCACCCCGGAGGGCGAGGGGCTGCCCTAAGCGCAGGGGTAGGCCACCTCGGCTCTTTTATGACTCATGGACTTCAACTCCCAGAATTCCTGAGCCAGCTTTGCTGACTCAGGAATTCTGGGAGTTGAAGTCCATGAGTCATAAAAGAGCCGAGGTGGCCTACCCCTTGCCCTATGGGAAAGCTCCCCAGCGCTCCCAGAGTCTGGCCCCGGCCACCGTGGGATCCTCAGGGGTGCCCCGAACCTTCCTCCCCCCCCGTGAACCGCCTGCTGGCCCCCCCCCGTTCCGCCTCACCGTCTTCCGCAGGGGCTTGGTGCGAACCGCCATGCTGTCCATGTAGTCCTCCAGCTTGAACTGGTAGGTGGCCTGCAGCTTCTGCAGCAAGCCGTCGAAGAAGACGGTGCCCTGGGGGGGGGGAGAGAAAGCGGCAGTCACGGAAGGACAGAGGTGGGAAGGGACCTCGGAGGTCCTCTAGTCCAACCCCCTGCTTGAGCAGGAGACGCTCCAGCAATCGGGACAAGTCCAGTCTCTTCTTGAAGACCTCCAGTGCTGGAGCAGCCAGGACTTCTGGTGGCCAGCTGTTCCACTGGTTAATTGTCCTCACTGCCAGGAAGTTTCTCCTGAGTTCCAGGTTGCTCCTGTCCTTGAGCAGAGGGCGAGGGCAACAGGCAGGAGCCTTGGGGGGAGGCGGAAAAGCCCACCCCCCCTGGGGATAAGGGGGGAGAGCTTCAGATCCTCCAAACAGTTTCCCCTAACCCCCCCCCCCCTAACAGGACAGCAAGAGGCCTGACAGGAGGCCAGGATGGCGAACCTTTTAGAGACTGAGTGCCCAAACCGCAACCCCAAACCCACTTATTTATCACCGGGTGCCGGGTGGGCGTGGTGCATTGGGTGGCCGTGGTCATGGCAGACTGGGTGGGTGTGGCCAAGGTGGGCATGGTCACCTCGATGTTGCTCGTGGGAAGGGATGCCTGTACGAGCCGGGCAGGGTTGGGGGAGATCCAGGGGGTCTCTGGCAGGTGGGACGGTGGGCAGGAGGCTCGTCCTGCAAGGCAAGGCGAGGCAGGGCGGGGGTGCCATTGTCACAGGGGCAAGGTGTGGCAGGGGCTGGGGTGGCTGCTACCTGACACCATCGGCCCCCGCACACAGAGGCCAGCGAGCGCATGGGGGCCGACAGTGTCTGTCAGCAGCCACAGCCTGCCGGCCCCTCGACTGGTGCACTCTGGGGCTCCGCAGCCCGCCTCCAGCCGTTCAGAGAAGCCGCCTCTGAGCTGGCCGACAGCTGAGGAGGCGATGCAGTGGGTCGTGCCCGGGAAAAGGAGAGCATGCGAGGCCAGGAGGGATGGGATGGGGGGGAGGGAAACCAGCCATGCTGGGATGCCTCCGGCCACGTGGGACCTTGGCGAGTTAGCGGGCGGCTGGTTGAAGAGGGACGGTTGCCATCTTCAGGGCAAGGTGTGCGTGCCCACAGAGAGGGCTCTGAGTGCCGCCTCTGGCACGCGTCCCATAGGTTCGCCACCACTGTCCTAGGTCTTCCTGGGTCCTCCTGGGGACGTATCGCCCGTGCTCTCTTCACAGGACCCTGCAGAGCTTTGGGCTGGAAGACCCCCAAAAGACCCCAGGCACCAGGGGCACCAACGCAGCAGCCCCTGCTTGCCCTGCTCGAAAGAGCTCCGGAGAAATAGTGGGAAAAGGGGAGAGGCCCAAGCCGGCCCTCCCCAGTGCCCACGGACATTCATCACGCAAATGGGGGACAGATGGAAGTGGCCGGAGGGGGGGGGCTTCGTCTTGCAGCAGGCCGGGGAGGGGAGGGGGGACGTTCTTCTGGCTGGGCCTGAGGGTGGACACCCCTTCCTCCCCACTTAAGGAGGCGGGGGCCTTCATCCAAACCGCTCAGTTGACCTTTGGCCTTTGCACCTCAAAGGGTGCCAGGCCAGCTGCTGCGGCTGCCCTGATCCAGCCCTGAAAATGTCTGCAGATTTTCTGGTTCAGCTTTTGGTTACAGATGGACTCCCTTCCCAGGCAGATCTGCAGCCCTGGGGAGCCCTTCGATCTGCCTCTTGGGCCAGCCGCCTCACACGCAGCCCTCGGCTTACGACCACGACTGGGGTCAAAAGCTCTGTTGCTAAGCAAGGCAGTTGAGTGTCACGGCTGACTTTATCACCTTTTGGCCCTGCTGGCTAAGCGAAGCAGGACAGGTGTAAAATGAAAAGCAAATCTTTTAATCTCTTATTGCTGTATTTTTGCTGCTTAGTTGTCTTATTTCAGGGGTGGGGAACCTTGGCTCTTTTATGACTGGTGGACTTCAACTCCCAGCATTCCTGAGCCAGCCATGCTGAGGGGAAAGGGAGAGGTTTCCAAGCCGAGCCATGCTGGCTCAGGAATTCTGGGAGTTGAAGTCCACCAGTCATGAAGCGGCCATAGTTCCCCCATGCTGGCTGAGGAATTCTGGGAGTTGAAGTCCACGAGTCATGAAGGGGACCATAGTTCCCCCATGCTGGCTCAGGAATTCTGGGAGTTGAAGTCCACCAGTCATGAGGGGGCCATAGTTCCCCCATGCTGGCTGAGGAATTCTGGGAGTTGAAGTCCACGAGTCATGAAGGGGACCATAGTTCCCCACCCCTGGTCTATTTTATTGCTTCGTTGTTTTGCTACTGTTATCTCACGCTTCCTTTTGTTTCTTCGTTTTTATTGTTGTAAGCCACCTGGGGGAGCCCCAGGGCGAGGTAGGCGGCAAATAATTTTAATAAATAAATGAATAAATGAAATAGAACAAAACAGTAAAATAAAAATAAATAAATAAAATACAATAATAAGAAACACATAAAATACAATAATAAAAAAGAAAACAAATCCAGCTTTCCCAACGGACTTGCCTTGCCGGAAGGCGGCTGGGAATTTGGCAAGCGGGGGTCCCATGACCCGGGAGACGTGGCAACCGTCCTGAACAGTTGCTGCCTTTTTCCGTAGGCCGCCTAGAGTCCCCGTGTGTAGGTGACAACATGAATTTTCCAAAATAAATAAATAAAACGCCAGTTGCCCAGCATCCAAATTCTGACCATGTGACTGTGGAGGTGCTGCAACTGTTGTAAGTGCGAGGACTGCCTATAAGTCACTTTCTTCACCTTTGCTCTAACTCTGATCGGTGGCTAAAGGGACGGTCGTGAGCCGAGGACTGCCTGCACACTGTCCCCTTCGGCTGGGATAGGGAAAGGAAGGGAGCCGCGTTCTTTCCAAGGAAGAGCCGCCTCCTGGAATCTAGAGTCGGAAGAGAGCTGGAAGGGACCTCGGAGGTCTTCTAGTCCAGCCCCTCTGCTCAAGCCAGGAGGCCCTACAGCACTGGCCTCCATCCTTTTGGGCACCAGGGACCAAGTCTGTGGACGGAGGTTTTTCTGTGGACCGGAGAGGGCCTGGTTTCACGTGCTGCCTGGGGCTTTGCTTGCTTGTGACGCCCAGTTGCTGGCATGCCACAGCCTGGTACCAGTCCATGGAACTGGGGGTTGGGGACCCCTGCCCTACACCATTCCAGACAGAGGCTTGTCCAGCCTCTGATATGAAGCACCCGCTGATATGGTGACCTCTGGAGGGAAGAAGCCCTCGTGTTCCGCTGGCTGTCCCAGGAGAGCAGCTCCCTTCTGGCCCCCACCCCTCCCGCCTTCCGGCCCACCCGCCCGGGGTGCCCCGAGACCCCTGCCTCACCTCGTCCAGGATCTGGAGCAGCTTTCCGCGGATCTCCTGGGCGCTCTCCCCGCCCGCTGGGTCCTTGAGCAGCTGTCGGAACTTCTCGATCACCTGGTAGAAGGCGTTCTTCCAGAGCAGCTGGTCCACGTTCTGCGCATCGGCCACTTCGATGTCGGTCAGCAGGCAGAGCTCGTACAGCTGCAGCATCTCCGCCCTGCAACGGGACGCCCGTCACCCGCCGGTCAGCCGGGGCTTTGGTGCTGCTCCCCCCCCAATTCCCACCGAGGGGACGCCAGGCGGCTCACGTCAAAAAACAAAAAACACCCCATCGTATATATAAGGTAGTCCTCAACTTATACGACAGTTCATTTAGCGACCATTGGAAGTTACAGGACTTTTTTCAGGCGCCGTTGGATCCAGACACGGATGGATTTTTTAAAAACATGTTATCAGGGGCTTTTCTCGGATGGGACGACCACAGAATGGCGCCTCGTTTCTGGACGGTGCCACATTAACCTGGACCAGTTTAGGCTGCCGTCTGCGGCTCAAGTCCAGCCAGCCCAGCCTGACGCCCCACAGCTCCCTGCCTGACCACACACATTCCTTGACTTACAACGGTTCATTTAGTGACTTCAAATTACAACAGCCCTGGAAAAAGGGACTTTCGATCACCTGTCCTGTCACGTAATGAAATTTTGGCTGCTTGGCAACTGGCCTCTGTCTGTCTGTCTGTCTGTCTGTCTGTCTGTCTATCCATCCATCCATCCATCCATCCATCCATCCATCCATCCATCTATCTATCTATCTATCTATCTATCTATCTATCTATCTATCTATCTATCTCTGTCTGTCCGTCCATTCATCTATCTATCCATCCATCATCTATCTATCTATCTATCTATCTATCTATCTATCTATCTATCTATCTATCTATCTATCTATCTATCTATCTATCTATCTATCTATCTATCATCTATCTCTGTCCGTCCGTCCATCTATCCATCCATCATCTCTCTCTCTCTCTCTCTCTCTCTGTCCGTCCATCCATCATCTATCTATCTATCTATCTATCTATCTATCTATCTATCTATCTATCTATCTATCTATCTATCTATCTATCTATCTATCTATCTATCTATCTATCTATCTATCTCTGTCCGTCCATTCATCTATCTATCTATCCATCCATCATCTATCTATCTATCTATCTATCTATCTATCTATCTATCT
>NW_015389067.1:12921-48867 GCF_001527695.2 Protobothrops mucrosquamatus | reverse complement strand
CCTCCGTAGTAATAGGGGTTGTCCGAGTTCTGGAACCGGTAGTAGGGGGCCTGGGCCTGGCGGGGCTCCCCTCGAGGCACGGGGGCCCCCTCGTCGTCCGTGTCCAAGAAGTGCAGCTGGGTCCCCGGGCTCTTCAGCGCCGGCTTCTGCTCCGGGTTGTTGGGGTCCCAGAGCCGACGGGACGTGCCCCCCCGGCTCCAGCCCCGAGGGCCTTTGCTGCTGCCAAAAAGGAGCCGGGCGCCCCCTCCGTGGGGAGTTTCGGGGGACCCTGTGCCGCTGGGGGTCAGGTCCGTGTTGGCCGGCAGCACCAGGATCCCTCGGCCCCGGTTCTGGGGCTTCCCCTCCCCGGCCTCTGCGGGGTCCCTGGGGGTGGCCCCGGAGGGCTTGCCGCCCTTTCGCCAGTCGGGCTGGGAGGCTGCAGAGCCCCTGCCGGCCGGCCAGGGGCCCCCCTGGGATGCTCTGGCCTCCTGGCCGCGGGCGAGCCGGCTGTGCTCGGGGGCCCTCCTGGCCTCGGGGCCCTCCTCGGCCCTGTCCTCTTCCAGGGAGTCGGTGGAGGAGGCGGAGAGCTGCTTCTGTGGGCGGGGCCTTTCCGGGGGCTTCCTCCCCACTTCTGCCTCCCCACGGGCCCCCTCGGTGCTGTTGTTGCTGCCAGCCGAGCTGGTGCTGCAGGTGCGGTAGCGGCTGCGACGCTTGTCCGAGCGCGAGTACCGCTTGGGGGGGCTGCCCTTGCCGTGACCCGGCTCGTCTCGGGCCTTCCGGGGCCGCTCGGCCCGCCTGCCCTTCTCCCCCCGGAAAGGCCTGGCCCCTTCCTGGTTGGGCCCTCCTTCTGGGCCCCCTGGCTTCCCGGGGCCCTGGCCAGCCCTCCCGGCGTCCTTCTCGCCGTCTGCTCCCCTCTCCTCCTTCGGGGGGAGCTCCTCGTCTGCCAGGGGGGCAGCCCCCGCCTCCCGGGGCGAGGCCTGCAGGCGTTTGCCAGGCTGGTAGATCTGCTGGTCGGGCTTCTTGGCTCGCCTGACGATGCGAGGGCACCAGTCCTGCGGGGGCCCCCCGGGGCCCTGGGGAGGACCTTCCAGGAAGCCGTTGGGGGGCTGGGCCTTGTCCTCAGGGGGGGCCTGGGGGAGCGGGGTGTCCTCCCTGCAGGGAGCTGCCGCGGGCTTCCCGGGGCCCAGGCCCTCCTCCGTGGCTTCTTCCTCTCTCGGGAGCTCCTGCTTGGCCGGGCCAGGCTTGCCCCTCAAGCGGGAGAGGCCCGGCTTGTAAATCTCGAGATCCGGACGCCGGTTGTCCTTACGATGCCGGGGCTCCTTCATGGTCTCTGCAAGAAAGGAAGCACAAGAGAACCGTCAGCCCCATAGCTGGTGGGGGGGTAAGCTAGTGGGGGGCTCACCAGGCATGGTGGGGCAGCAGACCAACTTATGTAACTGAACTGGGGGTGACATCTCTGTCGTTAAGCAAAGCTGTCACTCAGTGGGAAGCCATTTCTTTTCCCCCATCCCCTCTCCCTAGCCCAGGGGTGGGCAACCTTGGCTCTTTTATGACTCGTGGACTTCAATTCCTCAGCCAGCATGGAGGAACTATGGCCCCCCTCATGATTCATGGACTTCAACTCCCAGAATTCCTCAGTCAGCATGGGGGAACTATGGCCCCCCTCATGACTCGTGGACTTCAGCTCCCAGAATTCCTGAGCCAGCATGGGGGAACTATGGTCTCCTTCATGACTTCTGGACTTCAGCTCCCAGAATTCCTGAGCCAGCATGGCTCAGCTTGGAAACCTCTCCCTTTCCCCTCAGCATGGCTGGCTCAGGAATTCTGGGAGCTGAAGTCCAAGAGTCATAAAAGAGCCAAGGTCGCCTACCCCTGCGCAAATGCCTGAATTTTGATCATGTGACCGTGAGGAAAAAATATTTAAATATTTAAACCAGGGGTCTTCAAACTTGGCCCTTTTATGACTTGTGGACTTCAACTCCCAGAATTCCTGAGCCAGCATGGGGGAACTATGGCCCCCTCATGATTCATGGACTTCAACTCCCAGAATTCCTCAGCCAGCATGGGGGAACTATGGCCCCCCTCATGACTGGTGGACTTCAACTCCCAGAATTCCTGAGCCAGCATGGCTCAGCTTGGAAACCTCTCCCTTTCCCCTCAGCATGGCTGGCTCAGGAATTCTGGGAGTTGAAGTCCACGAGTCATAAAAGATCCAAGGTCGCCTACCCCTGCGCAAATGCCTGAATTTTGATCATGTGACCGTGAGGAAAAAATATTTAAATATTTAAACCAGGGGTCTTCAAACTTGGCCCCTTCATGACTCGTGGACTTCAACTCCCAGAATTCCTCAGCCAGCGTGGGGGAACTATGGCCCCTTCATGACTGGTGGACTTCAGCTCCCAGAATTCCTCAGTCAGCATGGGGGAACTATGGCCCCTTCATGACTGGTGGACTTCAACTCCCAGAATTCCTGAGCCAGCATGGGGGAACAATGGCCCCCTTCATGACTCGTGGACTTCAACTCCCAGAATTCCTCAGCCAGCATGGGGGAACTATGGCCCCCCTCATGACTGGTGGACTTCAGCTCCCAGAATTCCTCAGTCAGCATGGGGGAACTATGGCCCCCTTCATGACTCGTGGACTTCAACTCCCAGAATTCCTGAGCCAGCATGGGGGAATTATGGTCCCTTCATGACTGGTGGACTTCAACTCCCAGAATTCCTGAGCCAGCATGGGGGAACTATGGCCCCCTTCATGACTTCCGGACTTCAACTCCCAGAATTCCTGAGCCAGCGTGGGGGAACTATGGCTTCCTTCATGACTCAGGGACTTCAACTCCCAGAATTCCTGAGCCAGCATGGCTCAGCTTGGAAACCTCTCCCTTTCCCCTCAGCATGGCTGGCTCAGGAATTCTGGGAGTTGAAGTCCACCAGTCATAAAAGAGCCAGGGTTGCCTACCCCTGGCCTAGCCGTAGCCACTGGGATAGTTAGCAAGAAGAGAGTTGAAGTTTGCACTTACATTCGCTGGAGAGAAAGGGATCGCAAGAGAGTCAGCAGGCAGAGAGTGGGGAGGGAAAAGGTTTGGTGTGCCACTGCATTCCTTTCTCTGGGTATTCCCCACTGTCTGCCTGCTGACTCTCTTGCGATCCCTTCCTCTCCAATCTCTACACTCTGCAAAGGTGGGAAGAAAGATAAACCACAGGACGGGCACAGGATTGTAAGTGGCGATCTCGTGACTAAGGAACGTTGCAAAGGTCATAAAGGTGAGCAAGGGTCATAAAGTGTTTTTTTCCCAGCACTGTCATAACTTTGAACAGTTGCTGAATGAGGCAGTCAGTAAATGAGGTTTACTTCTAATGGCGTTTGAAAGACTGAAGAGATGACATGGCTTTGTTAATACAAAAAGGTAGGAAAGATGCAGCCATAAAAATTACCTTTTTAAAAAAGTAATAAATGTTTTAAAAGGAAACAACCAACCAGAAAATCAAAGATAAACCAGACATAAAAGTTATGAAGAAATAAAAAGACCACTTTTGCATTTAACTAAACACCTTTTTTGGGGTGTGTGTGTCTGTGGCTGTGTTTCTGAATACAGCTGAAGAAGCTAATAACCAAATCTTTGTGGAGATTCTCAATCATCCAGGTCATAGTTACCCCAAAGGTGCTTTTTCACGAGGCAACTGGACTTTCTTGTTTTTCTTTGAAGACGTTTTGCTTTTCATCCCAGAAGCTTCTTCAGCTCTTCAGCAGAGCTGAATAAAGTCCGGCTGCCTCGTGAAAAAGCATCCTTGGGATGACTAATAACCGGCTGTCATTGCAGATTCTGTATCACCAGGTAGGGCCTGCTGAAAGTCTATCTTTTTTAAAAACAAAACATTTATATATATATCTCCAAAGTTAAAATACAAAATTTGGAAAGGAAAAGAAAGAAAAAAAACAACAAGCAAACAAATATCAAACTGTCATTAAAAATTAAAAAAAACACCACATTTATAAAAAAAATAAGATTTCTTGACAGTTAGAACAATTAACCAGTGGAACAGCCTGCCTCCAGAAGTTATGAATGCTCCAACACTGGAAGTTTTTAAGAAGAGCCTGGACAGCCATTTGTCCGAAATAGTGTAGGGCAGTGGTGGTGAACCTATGGCACGCATGCCAGAGGCGGCACTCAGAGCCCTCTCTGTGGGCACGCACACCATGCGCTGGAGATGGCAACCGTCCCTCTTCAACCAACCAACTGCCTAACTCGCCGAGATCCCACGGATCCATCCCAGCATGGCTGATTTCCCTCCCCCCCCGTCCCATCCCTCCTGGCCTTGCATGCTCTCCTTTTCCCGGGCACGACCCACTGCATCGCCTCCTCAGCTGTCGGATGGACGTCCAGCTCAGAGGCGGCTTCTCTGAAGTGCTGGTGGCGGGCTGTGGAGCCCCAGAGTGCGCCGGTTGAGGGGCCGGCAGGCTGTGGCTGCTGACGGACACTGTCAGCCCCCATGCATTCGCTGGCTTCTGTGTGCGGGGGCTGATGGTGTCAGGCAGCAGCCACCCCTCCCGTCTCGCCTTGCTCTGCGACAATGGCATCCCCAGCCTGCCTTGCCTTGCCTCACCCCGCAGGACGAGCCTCCTGCCCAGTGCCCCACCTGCCAGAGACCCCCTGGATCTCCCTCAATCTTGCCCGGCCCCCACAGGTGTCCCTCCCCACGAGCAACATCGAGGTGACCATGCCCACCTTGGCATGACCACAGCCACGCCCACCCAGTGGGCCACGCCCACCTGGCACCCGGAGATAAATAAGTGGGTTTTGGGTTGCAGTTTGGGCACTGGGTCTCTAAAAGGTTCGCCATCACTGGTGTAGGGTTTCCTGTCTGAGCAGGGGGTTGGACTAGAAGACCTCCAAGGTCCCTTCCAACTCTATTTTTTATTATTATTATTATTATTATTATTATTATTATTATTATTATTATTATTATTATTATTATTATTATTATTATTATATTGTTGTTTTGTTGTTGTTGTTGTTGTATGACAGATACATCATTAACACTAAGATTAAACATAAAAGTCCCCATTTTGGGGTCCAGCAAGAGAGCCTGTGTGGCCTTCCCTGCTTTGGCACGTCCCCCTCCCCCAAAGGGAAGAGGACTCTCCCTCCTGAGCCCTGCATAAGGGCGTGGGGGCTAGAGACCCCACACTTGGTTTCAGTGGCCACCAGGTCACCCGGTTTTCGACCGGAGCACAAAGCCATTAATCCCTCCAGACCCCACCCTGGAGCCCTCCTCCCCCTTTAGCCCCAGGGTGGCTCCTTCCCAGAGCCAGGACGGACCTCCGTCTTGGATTTCTCCTCCTCCTCCTCCTCCTCTTCCTCCTGGGGAGCACATCCCCTCAGTGGCCGAGGCCTCCCACTGCTCAGCTCCGTGGGCCATGGCCAGCCTGTGGGCTGCAGCCAGGGAGATCCAGCCTGCCTCTTGGGAGGCTCCGGTGGGCTGGCATCGGAACGCTGGCAGGGGCTCCCGTGACGACCGGGCTGGGCCAGAAGGGCCTGGAACCGAGGGGCCCAGCCCAGGCGGGCCATGGAACAGCCACCCTGGGGTCCTGCTGGGTCTCTGGGCACGGAGCCCGGTGGCTGGATTAGGCCACGGGCACCCGGAGTGAGTCTCTGGCTGCCAGGAGCATCAGAAGGGAGGCCTTGAGCCTCCCCCCCCACAAGGGAGCCCCCCCTGACCTCCCACCTCATGTCTAGGGAGAGTCTCAGCCCCCCAGGCCTCAGGGCTATCCCCAGGGGGCTTTCCCCAAAAGGCAACTGGACTCTCTTGGGGTTTTTTCCCTTGAAAACGTTTCGCTTCTCGTCCAGGAAGCTTCTTCAGTTCTGTTCAGTTTTCTTCCTTTCTCTTCCCAGCTGACTGAAGAAGCTTTTTCGATGAGAAGCCAAATGTTTTCAAGGAAAAAAACTTAAGAAAAGCCAGTTGCCTTTTGGAAAAAGCTCCTTTGGGATTCCCACATTGTGCCGAGACTCACTTAATGGGCAGAGCGCTTGGTTGGCCTGGCTCAGGGGTAGGCAACCTTGGCTCTTTTATGACTCGTGGACTTCAACTCCCAGAATTCCTCAGCCAGCACAGCTGGCTGAGGAATTCTGGGAGTTGAAGTCCACGAGTCATAAAAGAGCCAAGGTTGCCTACCCCCTGGCCTGGCTTCTCAGCTGCTTGGGGGACACTTTGGGCTAGGAAAACCAGGCCTGGCTGGAGGAACGCAGCCCTTTCCCGCCCCACACCAGCCCCCGTGAGCAGCCCCTCTGCTGTGTGAATAAAGCTGGGATGCAAAACCACCTCATGCTCTGTCACTCCAGCTACAAAAGGGGCCACACATTTAATATAATAATAATAATAATAATAATAATAATAATAATAATAATAATAATAATAATAATAATAATAAAGTTGGAAGGGACCTTGGAGGTCATCTAGTCCAACCCCCTGCTCAGGCAGGAAACCCTATACCAGTGATGGCGAACCTTTTAGAGACCGAGTGCCCAAACTGCAACTCAAAACTCACTTATTTATTGCGGGTGCCAGGTGGGTGTGACCTACTGGGTGGGCGTGGCTGTGGTTGTCATGGCAGACTGGATGGGTGTGGCCAAGGTGGGCATGGTCACCTCGATGTTGCTCGTTGGGAGGGACGCCTGTTGGGGGCCGGGCAGGGTTGGGGAGATCCAAGAGGTCTCTGGCAGGTGGGGTGGTGGGTAGGAGGCTCGTCCTGTGTGGTGAGGCGAGGCAGGGTGGGGGTGCCATTATTTCAGGGCAAGGCAAGGCAGGAGCTGGGGCAGCTGCTGTCTGACACCATCGGCCCCCGCACACAGAGGCCAGCGAGCGCATGGGGGCCGACAGTGTCCGTCGGCAGCCACAGCCTGCCAGCCCCTCGACCGGTGCACTCTGGGGCTCTGCAGCCCGCTACCAGCAGTTCAGAGAAGTGCCCACAGAGAGGGCTCTGAGTGCCGTCTCTGGCACGTGTGCCATAGGTTCGCCACCACTGCCCTATACCATTTCGGACAAATGGCTGTCCAGTTTCTTCTTAAAAATCTCCAGTGTTGGCGCATTCACCGCTTCTGGAGGCCGGTGGTTCCACTGGTTAATTGTTCTCACTGTCAGGAAGTTTCTCCTTAGTTCCAGGTTGCTTCTCTCCTTGATTCGTTTCCATCCGTTGCTTCTTGTCCTGCCTTCAGGCGCCTTGGAGAATAGCTTTAATATTTTTAATCTCTCTCCCTCCTGGAGCACAGGACTCACGGAATGGAGGCAAAGCCATGCAGGCAGATTCAACACTGAAAAGCTCGTGTGTCTTCAATGTCTACGGAGATTCTCAGCCATCCAGGTCGTGAAAAAGCATCTTTGGGGTGATTGCGGCATTTTAGTTTGAACAGACTTTTTTAGACTTCATAAAAACACCAAACATGAAACACGTTGAGGAGAGCCATTTCTTCAATGTGGCCAAGCCTCACGGCCGAGCCTATGCAGGTGACCCAGATGCCCCTCCCGGACTCAACTGATGCCCCCTGCATGCCAGCCACACCCAGCCTGCGCTCCGGCCTGGGGCAGCTATCGCTTCACTCTCCCACGAAGGGGCTAAAGTCCCACAACTGCCTTCCCGATAAGCACAACCATCAGCTTCCTCTGGAAAGTGGCATCTCCTTCGAAGCTTTTGACCCCCGCTCCTAACCCGGCTTTTGCCATCAACGCCGGCCAACATTAGGTGAGACCCAGCTCAAAAACAGCCACTGTGAGAGGGACCTCGGAGTCTTGGTGGACGATCACTTGACTAGGAGCCAGCCCTGTGCAGCAGCAGCCAAAAAAGCTAACACAATCCTGGGTTGCATAAACAGAGGCATAGAATCAAGAGCATGCAAAGTATTAGTACCGCTTTATAAAACCCTAGTGAGACCACACTTGGAATACTGCAGCCAATTTTGGTCACCACACTACAAAAAAGATGTTGAGATTTTGGAAAAAGTTCAGAGAAGAGCAACTAAGATGATCACAGGCCTGGAGACTAAGAATGGTCGCAGGACTTGGGTTTGGCCAGTCTAAAGAAAAGGAGAAACAGGGGCGACATGATAGCAGTATTCCAGGATCTGAAGGGCTGCCACAAAGAAGAGGAGGGGGTCACGTTATTCTCCAAAGCACCAGAGGGCAGGACAAGAAACAATGGCTGGAAACTGATCAAGGAGAGAAGCAACCTGGAATTAAGGAGAAACTTCCTGACTGACAGTGAGGACAATTAACCAGTGGAACAGCTTGCCTCCAGAAGTCGTGGGTGCTCCATCACTGGAGTTTTTTAAAAAGAGACTAGACATCCACTTATCTGAGATACTATAGGTCCTCTTGATTGAGCAGGGGGCTGGACTAGAAGACCTCCAAGGTCCCTTCCAGCTCTATTCTATTCTTCTTCTTGGAACATGTGTGGGGAGGACTCCCTTGCCCAGCCTCCCTGGCGTGGCCTGGCTCCCAGGCATGCTACATGCCCCCTACTCATCTCTTTCCAGCCACCAACAGCCTGCAAAGCTCCACCTTCAGGAGTCTTAACATGTGTGCTAGACTATCTATTACCTACCTAAAGCAGAGCTGGGGAACTATGGACCCTTTATGACTTGTGGACCAACTGTTCTGAAGTCCACTAGCTCTGCTGGCTGGGGAATTCTGGGAGTTGAAGTCCACAAGTCTTAAAGTGGGTTGATGAGCTGGCTGCAGCCATAATGCATGTGGGCCCCAGGGTGTGAGAGGGTGAATAGAGGAGGACAACAGCCCCCCCATTCCCCTTCCTTTTCAGGACTCTACTTCGCAGGGAATGAAGAGCTGGCCCTTTAAGCAGGGGCTCAGCGGTTTGAGAAGGAGGGGGTGGGCAACAGCTGGGCAGCAGCAAAGGGAGAAGTGCAGGTGGCATATTCCAAGGAGGGATTATGTAATAACGAAGAGCAAAAAGGAGAAGTGGAAGCCTGATGCCGAAGCTGCCAGAGAAGAGCAGGGTGCCACCAAAGATGGCGCAGGGTGGCAAGAGCAGGACCACCAGCCAGAGACCCTGGAAGAGGCTGGCCAAGGACGAACCAAGATGCCCTCTGGAGTTGGAAGCTGGGGGCCCAGCAAACCCAGGGCACCCGAGTCTGGCATCTGGGAGGGTGGCACACCTGAGGTTTTGCAGTGCTGGCAAAGGCACCCAGTGGTGGGCAAGCTCCTAGGCCAGGGGTCTCCAACCATGGCAACTTTAAGACCTATGAACATGCTGGCTGGGGAATTCTGGGAGTTGCAGTCCACGAGTCATAAAAGAGCCCAGGTTGCCTACCCCTGGTCTAGACAGATGAACTTGAAAGCCGCCGGAGGAGGGAGCTTCGTCGGAAGGGATGACCGAGACCTGGTGCACAAGATGCAACTAGGCGGAACCAACAGGAAACAGCATCTCACATTTTGCATAGAGGCAAGGGGGAAACTACCAGAAGAGTCCCACAGGGAAAGCCAAGAGGGCAAAGAATTGATCTGAGACCACAAAGATTTGAGCTTCACTAAAATATATTCCGCGGGGTAAGAAAAGGTCAAGGAGGAGGAGGAGGAGGAGGCCAACTCCGCCTCCAGGAAACTTTAGAAGCCAGGAAAATAGAAAGACTCTCTCGAAGAGCATAAGCTCCGGATGGAAACACAGCCGGACTCCGAAAAGTAAGTGTCACGCCTGCCCTCTTCAGCGTATGCCGTAAAGCCCAGGGGAGGAGATTGGGGAAGTGGGGCACGGGCATCGGGAGGAAAAAGGGGGGGGATGACAAGCGGTGTCAATCCGGAATAAACAGAGGACAGAGCATGTGAACGGAGTGCACAACTCCACCAAGCCTCAAAGCCGTTGACAAAACATCAGAAACTGAGGCTAGCAGAGACCCTGGTGGATGGATTGGTCGTGGGGGGGGGAGGCTCTCCATGGTCAGAGGGCCAGCCCCCCCCCTCCATCCCAAATGCTTCCATTGGGATTCTCCTATTTGTATTTATTATTTCAACTTCAAGGCTGTCCACAAATTACAAAGAAACAGTAAATATACCAAGAGACAAGCTAGAGCAGGAGGGGTGTCTACCGTGGCCGCTTTAAGACCTGTGGACTTCAACTCCCAGAATTCCCCAGCCAGAATTCTGGGAGTTGAAGTCCACAGGTCTTAAAGCGGCCACGGGTGGACCCCACCCCCGCAGTCAAGCAGCCCCTCTGAGCCCGGGAGGGCAACCAGAATTAGGCAGACCCCCCAGAGGGGGGCGAGGGGAGGGTCAGCCGCCGCCACTCCAGCTGACCCGGCCGGACAGGCGCTTCCGAGTCAGGCGAGGCCTACCCCGGGGAAGAGCAGCGCCTCGAGTCGCCCTGCCAGCCGGGCAGCGCTCCCCCCCCTCCCCGGCCCTTCTTCACAAGAGGTCGGGGCCTTCCGGGAGGGCCCCCATGGCGGAAGGCCCCTGGTCCCCTTAACGGACGGGCAAGGCATTGTGGGAGCTGTAGTCCGGCCCAGACGGAGAGGCGTAAAAGAGCGCGCAGGCGCGGGGCGCGCGCAGGTGTTCAAGGCAGCAGAGAGGGAGGCGGGGGGGCAACAGAGCGCCACGCCCCCCGGCCACCCTGCTCCGCGCCGCAGCCGCAAACCAAATAATTCACCCGCCCGCCCGCCGCACCCTCACCTGGGCCGCCCCTCTCGTGCGTCGCCGCCGCCGCCGCCTCCGCCGTAGCCAGAATCCCCCGCCGGAGCTCCGCCGCCGAAACGCGGACTCGCTCCAGCCCCGCCGCCGCCATCTTGGCTCGCCGAAGCCAAGGAAACAAACGGCGGACGGTGGCCGAGCGCGGACAAACCGGCCCCGGAGCCTCAGGGCGCATGCGTCAGCCGCGAGCGGAGGGGCGGGGCCCGGCGCGGGACTGGCCCACGTGCGTCGCTCGCGGCTGCTGTTGCTGCTGGTCGTGTGAAGCGGGGCGGGGCGAGCCGAACGGCCGGGCGGGGCTTCTCCAGGCGCCCGCTCGGAAGAGACGGCGAGTCCCGCGTCCCCGCACCGCAAAAGGCAGGAGGGCTGCTAGGGGCTTCCGTGTCAGCGCTGGTGGGAGTCTTCCTGGTGGTCCCTGGATTAAGTTGCATGCTGTTAAATTACCGACAAGCCAAAAATTCACTATCCTGACATTGATGATGTTACCTAGTCAGGTCATGAAACGTCTGCAAGGAAACCACCAGGCTCAGAGGGCACCAAGGACCCCACAGTCCTCCTCCTCTCTACAAACCTTACACCATTCTAGCACTGATGTTACCTAGTCGGGTCATGAAACCACCAGGCTCAGAGGGCACCAAGGGACCCCACAGTTCCTCCTCCTCCTCCCTTCTAACAGTGATGATGTTACCTAGTCGGGTCATGAGACGTCTGCAAGGACTCAGAGGGCACCAAGGACTCCACGCTCCAGGTATCTCGTGAACCCAGCACTTAATCGTCTGCTTGCCAGGCTCTCTGTGTGGTGCCCCACGCACTGCCTCTTTCCAAAGGCAAAGGAAGCCAAAACGATTCGGAAGTCCTCATTTTATTGCAAGTGCAGGGTTCCTCTCCGTGGCACGCTGGATGCTTCCTAGAAGCCTGCTGGAGGGTTGAGAAACGGGCCTCGTGGCTGGGCACCCTGTGACGGCCCAGACTCCGCGGGTCTCGAAAACGGGCCCGCTTCCCAATTTGGTACCTGGAACCTTGTTCTGCCGAGTGCACCGACCCCAGGTAGCTGGAGGAAATCTCTGGACCTCCACCTGCTTCCAAAAGTTCTGCTTCCTGGTTGTGCAGCTGCCCCCAGAGCCCCCTGCCCACAATTCAGAGCCGCTCCAGAGGAGGGCAGGAGGCTCGGGAAACCAGGCCAGGGAGGGGGTGGCTAACGAGCCGGGCGCAAGCTGGCCTGGCAAAGGGAGAGGGCCGAGTGGGGCGCGATGCCATTCAAACCCCAGAAGGACCAGGGCTCGCTTTCTGGTGCCCCCCTCCCCCCCCCGAGTGGGACCGATGGACATACAGGTGACAAGGAAGATGGAGCCACAACAGGGAGGCCGGTTTATTTAGTGAACAAACACACCACCTCACATCTGGAAGAGTCCACACGCCTTCGGAGAGCTTTGCGGGTTCCGCCCACGGCAGCTTTGCTCGAGGTGCCCCAAGCCGGGAGGCCGGTGGCCAGAGGGCAAAGATGGCCAAACCCGCTCGTCTCAGGGTCCGAATGGGCCCGTTTCGGCCACGGTCCAAGATGGAGGCGGGGAGGGAGGGACACTCGCTTTCAAACCTAGAACTCGTGTCAGCCCTTGAGGAGTCGGGCTCCCGGGAGGGAAACAGTCCAGAGGGCAAAAGGGGGGAGGGGGGCTGGCTTCCTAAGGCCGCTCTACCAGTGGAGGCCAGAAGGGGGCGTCTTCTCATCCTTATTGCTTTCCAGGGAGAAGGGGGGGATCCGCACATCGAAATGGGAGCCGTCGGGCCGCTCAAAACGGAAGGTGCCCCTGGGAAGGAAGGAAGGAAGAAGCCCAGGTGAGGCCCCCACAAGACGGACATACAGGCAGTCCCCGACGTACGACCACAATTGAGCTGAACATTTTCCGTTGCTAAGTGAGTTTTGCCCCATTTTAACGACCTTTCTTGCCACAGCGGCTAAGTGAATCACTGCAGTTGTTAAGTGAATCTGGCTGGCTCGGCCAGGAGGTTGCAAAAGGGGATCCCGGGACCCTGGGACACAGCGACCGTCATAGATGTGAGCCCCGTTGACAAGATGTGAATTTCGATCACGTGACCAATGGTCGTAAGTGGGGGAAATGGTCCTAAGTCACTCTTTTCAGTGCTGCTGTATCTTTGAACGGTTGTTAAGCCGAGGACTGCCTGTTCTTGGCCACTATGAAAACAATGTAACGCTGTGTCCCAGGAACAAGCTGGAGGAGGGGCCGGTGTTCCTGAGAGGGCCCCTTCCGCGTGGCAGGGGACCTCGCCCCGTGCTCCGTCCCCACACCAGCTGCGAGCGGCCAGGGAACCCAGCCCTCACCCTCCTGTCCATCCGGGCCTCCCACCTGCCCCTCCCGGCCTGACACAGGAGGTGGCTGCCGGCCGAGCTCTCCTGGCCTGAGACGCGCCCTCTTCCCTTCCCTGCTCCTCCAGCCGGTGCCCCAGTGCCCCCGAGGCTCACCACATGTGCCCACTGGACGCCTGCAAGGAGACGTGGCTGCTGTACTGGAAGGCCGGCTGCTCTTTGGACAAGACGGGCTCCTGGGGGGAGAAAAGGCGGTCATGGCCTCCCCGGGGCTGCAGCCGGGCGTGTGGGCCTCCCAAAGGGCAAGTGGGCTGAGCTCACATCGGCCGCCAGGATGTCTTTGCGCTGAGCCTTCAGAATGGAGGGGTCCACAAATGGCAGCTTTGAGATTTGTGGATTTCAACTCCCAGGACGAGTCTCTACCAGGACACAACCCCCCCCCCTTACTCACTCGCCCCACAACTCCCCGGCCACGGACGGTCTCCAGGGTGCCGGACAAGCTGAATATCCTCCAGTGCCGTTCACGGAGCTGCACAACTTCATTGTTGAGGTTTTCCAGGCGGATGCAGTAGCGCCACTGGACAGGAGGCAGAGAAAGCGGGCCCCGAATCAGAGGGGCCGGGGCTCCCCTCGCCCTTCCAAGGGCAGAAGAAGGCCCCTCCGGACCCCCACGCCACCCAGCCAGCCACAGAAACAGTGAGACTCACCCAGTAGACGTGAGAGTTCTGCGCTTCCTGTTAAGAGAAGAGAGAGAGAGGCCGTTTCCCAGGGCTGAATGCCAGCTTGGCCCCCGGCCTGCCCAATCTCGCCCAGCTGGCAGTGCTGCCCCTTGCGAGGTTCAGTCCCTGTATCGAAACTTGAAAGGGCCGACATGGGGCCAAGCAGGTGGGGACAGAACCAGCCAGAGCAGGCTATTCTTATTTTTATCTAATTATCTGTCTTGCACCAGAAGGCAGGATGAGAAACAACGGATGGAAACTAGTCAAGGAGAGAAGCAACCTGGAATTAAGGAGAAACGTCCTAACAACGAGGACAGTTAACCAGTGGGACAGCTTGCCACCAGAAATCGTGGGTGCTCCATCACTGGAGGTTTTTAAGAAGACTGGACAGCCACTTGCCTGAAATGGTATACAGTCTCCTGCTTGAGCAGCGGGCTGGACTAGATGACCTCCAAAATCCCTTCCAGCTCTATTTTGATTCTTTCTTTCCTTTCCTTCCTTCCTTTTTCTTTCTTTCCTTTCTTTCTCTTTCTCTTCTTTCTTTCTTACTTATCTTCACCTGTTCATCTCTTTCTTTCTCTCTCTCATTTGCAGCTGACTATGAGTCTGTTAAGACTTTGAATACTACTGAATATTTACTTGTTACTCTACGATTAACTTGCTTTCTTTTTCTTCTTTACATTCTAGTGTTTTTCCGTTTACAGCCAGTCCTCCACTTTCGACCACAGTCAAGTCCAAAATATCTGTTGCTAAGTGAGACATTTGGTGAGTTTTGCCCACCTTTTTTTGGCCACAGTTGTTAAGAGAATCACCGCAGCTGCTAACATGGTTGTTCAGTGACTCTGGCTTCCCCCACTGACTTTGCTGTCAGAAGGTTGTAAAATGGGATCACGTGACACCCCCGGGACACTGCGACCGTCATAAACATGAATCGGTTGCCCAGCACCTGAATTTTGATCACGTGACCCACAGCAGTCACCGCAGCGGTCGCAAGTCTGAAAAACGGTCACAAGTCACTTTCCTCAGTGCTGCTGTGACTCCGAATGGCCACTAGCCCCCCCCCGGGACTGTGCTCTTCTCCTGGGTGTTGTCCTCTACCGCTGCCTTTGTCCTCCCCCCCTTCTGAGGCAGGGGGAATGGGGGGGCCGCACCTACCCGCATGCCCATGTAGAAGGGGATGACCGTCACCCGGATGTTCTCGGTGGTCTCCCGGTGCACGTCGGAGAGCTCCAGCCACGGGTGGTTCTTCTCCTGCCAGGCGCAGAGCGTGTCCCTTGCCACGAACGGGGGAGCTGAATGAAAGTTCCAAGGGGAAACGGTCAGGGGAGAGAAGGCCGGCCCACAGAAACACCCCCACCCCCCAACCGCGGTCTGGCCGGGTGACTGAGCAGCCATCAACCGCCACAAGCTGTGCAGGCGGTGATCACGTGACCGTGACCGATTTTTATGGCCGTTAAGCAGACCCTCTCTTTGCTATGGGAGACCTTCTGTCAGAAAGCGAACGTAAAAATGCCGCTCTCCAGCAAACATGTCCTAAATCGAGAATCAGATGAATGCAGGACACTGCAAGCAACCATAAATGTGGGCCAGCTGCTGAGCCCCCAAAGTGCAATAATGCGACTGTGGGTCAAGGGAGGCTTGTGGCAATCGGAACCCCGAATCCAGGGACTTTAAGTGCGTTTTGTGGGGTCACTCACAACCTGTCGTTAAGTTGAGGACCCCCCGCAAGGGTAAAATCAAGGGAAGAAGCACGCTGACCCTCCTTGGCTCTGGGTGAGCTGAGGGGGGAAGAACCAACAGCCTCACTGCCACAACCTGTGGGGCCCACCACCACCACCACCACGGGCCGGTTGGGGGAAGTGCTGGGCCTCGACCTGGCTGGCCACGTGCTAAAAATGCATCAGGGGAGATGATGGGCCCGGCCGGTCCTTGACCTACAACTGGTTGTTTAGTGACCAAAGTTACAACAGCACTGAAAAAACCTGCGGCCATTTTTCACACTTATGACTATTGCAGCATCCCCGTGGTCAAAATTCAGATGCTGACTCAGACTTATGACGGTTACTGGGTCACTTGATCCCCTTTTGCGACTTACTGACAAACCAACTCAATGGGGGAAGCCAGATTCACTAAACAGATACTCGCTTAACCACTGCTGTGATTTGCTTAACGGCCACGGCAACAGAGGTCGTGCAGCTCACTTAACAACGGCCTGGCTTAGCAGTGGGGATTGTGGACTCCATTATGATCCCAAGTCGAGGGCTCTCTGTGCTGAGGGGGGGCTCGGAGATCCCTCTCGGCCTGTGGATTCCAAGAGCCGGTGGGGAGAGACCCTGCCCCCCCCCAAGGCCAGCCCTGCTCCTGGAGTGGGGAGCGAGGGGCGAAGGTGTGTGTGTGTGTGTGTGAAGTACCTTTTGTCTGATCGTACATGAGGAAGCGCTCGAAGAGCTCGTGCTGGATGGGCACCTGGTCCGTGGAGGTGTAGGGCAGGATGTCCTCGTGGCTCACGTAGTCCAGCCCTGGAAAGGGACCCAGAGGAGCGGCAGGTGGGGCTCAGCCACAAAACCCACCGACTCATTTCACAGGCTGAAAAACTCTTTTCAGGCTCCCAAAGCGGCCAAGTAGGGGAGGGCAACACCGGAGAACCGGGACGTGTTAACCTCAAATCCAGGCCGTCATTCTGGCTATGTGTCACAACCCAACTCTCTCTCTCCCCCCTCTCTCTCCTCCCTCTCTCTTTCCTCCCTCTCCTCTCTCTCTTTCCTGCCTCCCTCTCTCACGTTTTCTTGCAGACGTTTCATGACCCGACTAAGTAACATCATCAGAGCCAGTGATGATGCTAGCACCACTAGCTCTGATGATGTTGCCTAGTTTGGGTCATGAAACATCTGCGAGAAAACCACCAAACTCAGAGAGCACCAAGGACATGGTCGTTATCCTTCTCTCCTCAATCCCCCTCCCTTCTAGCACTGATGATGTTCCCTAGTAGGGTCATGAAACGTCTGCAAGGAAACCACCCAGCTCAGAGAGCACCAAGGACCCCACAATTCTCCTCCTCCTCCTCCCTTCTAGCACTGATGATGTTCCCTGGTTGGGTTATGAAACGTCTGCAAGGAAACCACCCAGCTCAGAGAGCACCAAGGAGTGAGCCCTCATTTCAACCCTGAGCTTCAAAGATTCTCCTTTATTGGTTCCTATCTTTTGGTCAGCAACTGCCTTCCTGTTAAGTCTGATGGCCACTGTTCCACAGCCGGCCCTCTGGAACCGCTCTCCCTCGGAGCCCCCTCCCTCCTTCAAGGGCGCCAAAGGACGCTGCCACCTTCTCTTCGGGCTGAGCGTTCCCAATTTCTCACCCTCCTTTTGGCTTACCTGGGATTGCATAGAGGGCTCGGCTGTCGTCGTGGTTGGCCAAAAACGTCACGGCTTCTGTTTGGGATCTCTGAGACTGAAGGAGAAACAGGAAGGGCGGGAGGTGGAGCCGCAGTCCGAGACACGCAGGCCCAGGGGGACTCAGGTCCGAGTAACCCTGCGTGAAACTGACGGGACGGTGCGGCCAGGTTCCAACTGTGTGGCCATCGTGCTGGACTTTCAAAAGCTGGACTGTCTGCCTCCACCCGTTGCTGGGACTCTCAAGTGCAGTGCTAAGGGGTCTCCCCGACACAGGGATGGGAGCTGCCGTGGTGTTAGCAGTGGTGGCCTCTCACACTGGAAGGGACTGTTGGGCAGGCTTTCCTTCAGGCCCACTGCAGGGGGGTGGGGGTGGGGGTGGAGGCAGCTGCTCGCAGAATGTTCTCACCCGGAGAAAGTTCATTGTCTGTTTCCACTGCTGAGCTCTTAAAGGTCTCAGCTGGTGTTTTAGAGTCCCTCCTTTTCTAATTTCAGCATCTAAAACAGCGGTTCTCAACCTGTGGGTCGCGGCCCCATTTGGGGTCGAACGACCATTTCACGGGGGTCGCCAAACAACGCAGTCCGCCATTTTTTCCCCCCTTTTCCTTAGCTGTGCTACTCCCTCTTATTCTATTGGCGTTCGAAAGCCAATAGAATCTCTCTTGAATAGAGTCTAATTCTATTGGCTTTCAAAAGCCAATAGGAATTGTCCGGGCTGTCTCTGCCCTGCTGAGCCCGCCAAAAGTCCCAGTCTGCAAACGGCGCTGCAAGTTGTCTGCAGCTAAGGTGAGCTTTCTGGACGTTTCCACCCCTCCCTGCTGAGCAACTCCTAAATGTAAGTAAAAGAGGGCCAGGGGTGGGAGGTGGGAGGCTGGCGGGCGCAGGGAGGGTTGCTGGCGTGTGTGGGGCCCAGCGGGTGCCTTACCTCCCTTGGGCTGGGCCAGCTGGTGGCCCAGCCAGTGGTCGGCCTGCACCGTCGCTGCCACTTGCCAGCTACACCTCGGCCGGCGCAGGGGGCGGCACCACGCATGCGCGGCGCTCCCGGGCCGAGGCGGTTGCTGGGCGACGGCCTGCGTCCACCCTCGGCCTGCCCAGCATGCGCTCCAGCCGCAGGAGAGGAGGCGGAGCGTGCGCGCCTCCTCCTGCCCCGCCCGCAGGGAAATACAGGTAGTCCTCGACTTACGACCACATGGTTTGGGGTCGCGGCATTAGGAAGGTTGAGAACCACTGATCTCAAAGGCTTTATCTACTCCTATTTGCAGAAGGAGCTGGCTCATTTTCACTTCCTTTCCAACGACTCCCCACTGCCAAAAGCTCGCCTACCCCGTGCCTGGAACGTGGCTGGCTGGGGAATTCTGGGAGTTGAAGTCCACGAGTCTTAAAGTGGACAAGGCTGGAGAGCTCCGGCCCAGGAGGTCACCTGGTCTTTACGATCCAGATGGATGAAATGCCCTCCAAAGACGTGAATTTAATTGCCTCACCTTAGGCTGCTTATAAAAAACGAGGGACATCCTCCATCTTTGCCCCCCAGGGATTTGTCAGCTGAAGTAACTTTGATTTTAGTCATTTAAATTTAAGCTGCCCTGTTTTGTGCCTGTAATTTGTAGCTTGCAAGTTGCTGTAATCCCCCTTGCATATTGTGCAGACACTAAGGCGGGATCCAAATTTTAAAATAAATACGTTTAAGCTTTCTGAGAACCGCAAGAGAGAAGGCAGGAGATGTCGCTGATGTGGGGAAGTGCGTTTCGTTAACAGCACTCCTGACTATCGGCTTCCGATTTAGCGGGTCAACAAGAACATCGGAAGGTGGGACTCACCCACTCCAGGGCCAGGGAGAAGAAGGGAGGCAGACCGCTCACGCTTCTACGTCAGCAGCCTAGTTTCGGGGGGATGGGATGGGACTCCCCACAACTCTCTGCAGCGCAGAATGTCCAACTAGGTACGGGTGAGGGGCTCGTCCTCAGGAACAGCGATGTACTCCCATCATCATCCATGCCACGATGGGCGGATGGAAGGAAGGAAGGAAGGAAGGAAGGAGGGAAAGAAAAGGAGAGGCGAGGAGAGGAGAGGGACGCAGAAGCACTTACTATATGTGGGCAGTCACGAGCGTCGATCAGCACCTGATAGTAGGTGTGTGTCTTGCCTTTCACTTCTTTGGATCCATGTGCAGCTCCAGACTCGCTCCTGCAACGAGACGGGCCGGGCTGAAAAAACTGCCTCCTTAGCAGACTGTCAGCAACCAGTCCTCGACTTAATGACCATAACTGAGCCCAACACTTCTGCCGCTAAGCGAGATAATGGTTAACTGAATTTGTCCCCTTTTACGACCTTTCTTGCCGTCGGTAAGCGAATCACTGCAGTTGCTGAAGTTAGTAGCAGGATTGCTAAGCGAATCTTCCCCCATTGGCTTTTGCTCGCAAAAAGGGATCACCTGACCCCGGGACACGGCAACCGTCACAAGTACAAGTCAGTTGCCAAACCTGTCTGAATTTTGATCACGTGACCATTGGGACGCTGCAAGCGTTGTAAGTGAAAAGTGGTCGTAAGTCTCTTTTTTCAGCTCCGCTGTAACTCTGAACGGTCACTGATGGTTGTAAATAGAGGACTCCCTGTGCATTTCACCCACAACCAGCCGTGCCTCGCGCTGAGCCAGATGTCACCATCAAAGAGCTGCCTTGAGGAGGCGCGGACGCCTCTCGCTATGCCTGCAGGAGAACCTTCCAACCTCTATTATTTTATAGTCTGAATTCGCCCAAACAGGTCCGGACACAGCACTCCCGGGTGCTGCTCCTCCTGTCCCCTGCAAGACACACACACACACCGCTTCTGCCCTGTGCAAAATTTAGTCAGCAAGTCCCTGCAGGAATGAGGCACTGACTCAATTTTACAAAACTAATAAAAACAAATTGTGTCCCACAAAGACAGACTCAATACGAGATCAAATATTTGTCTTTTTTTTTTTTGTTGGTTCCGTTTTTAAAATCACTTCATCTCCGCAGCCTCCCTCCGTGAAGTCCCTCGAAAGCCTTTCCTGCCTGTCCCAACGAGGGACGTGGAGGCTTCTAAGTCAGTGATGGCGAACCTTTTAGACAGTGAGTGCCCCAAAACTGCTCCCCCACCCGTCCCTGCTCTGCCCTGCCCGCTGGACCACCCACCATCTCCACGGCCTGCCACAGATCACCCAGGCAGCCCAGCAGCACCATGATGGCCACGCCCTCCGCCCATGCCCCACAGCATCATCTGCGTGCGATGGGGCGCAAGGGCGGAGTCTTGTCCCCACTGCCCGGCTACCATGTCCTTGGCTGTGCTGCTTCATATGGGCTGTGCCCGGGGGCAATTCTCCTCCGGGGGCTGCTGCTGGTGAGGAGGGGGCCGTGGGAGGAGGCGGGGCTGGAGTGACGGTGTGTGTGCCCACAGAGAGGGCTCCGAGTGCCGCCTCTGGCACCCGTGCCATAGGTTCGCCACCACTGTTCTAAGTGCTCCCTCGCCTCTGCCACCTCAGTGACCGGCAACCCCGAACAACTGCGAGACCGCTTACTTTTCAGGCACAGCAGAAGCGACGTCTCGGTCGTACAACCTGGCTTGCCAAGGAAAGAGGACAATCCCCCGGTATCCGAATATACTGTGGAGAAACAACTGCAAGAGAAGGTCAAGACAGGCGAGACGGGGGTCAAGAGAAGCAGAACGCAGGGGAGGAAAACGTCTCCCTGAAGCTGAGGACACATCCAGCTTTAATGGTGCTCACTGTTTGTTGCAGGGCCGGGAGGCACAGAAAGATCCAGGACCCTATCCGCTAAAATTTTACACAATGCAGGAGATCAGGATTTCAGCTTGCGACCAGACCAGGGCTGGGGAACCTTGGCTCTTTTATGACTGGTGGACTTCAACTCCCAGAATTCCTGAGCCACCCATGCTGAGCCTGAATGCTGGTTCAGGAATTCTGGGAGTTGAAGTCCAGAAGTCATCAAAGGGGTCATAGTTCCCCCATGCTGGCTCAGGAATTCTGGGAGTTGAAGTCCACGAGTCATAAAAGAGTCAAGGTTCCCCACCCCTGGACCAGAAACTCATAATTCAAAGCAGCCTAACAAAGTTAATACCCTTAAACCCTTTTGCTTTCCAAACAATCCTCCCAAATCTAATTGCCTTAAGCAGACAAAGCCTTGAAACTTCTCGACTTCCTGGTTGCCAGGAGCCACGTCTACTCGCCCCAGTCCACCAAGCAAGGAATGTTTGGCAAAGCATTTATATTTATTTACACCATACGTTTATTATTTTTATAAATAACTCAAGGTGGCAAACCTACCCAATGCTCCTTCCTCCTCTTTTCCCTGCAATAAGAACAACCCTGTGAGGTTGTGAGAGACAGAGGAACTGACCCAAAGTCACTCAGCCAGTTTTCATGTCTAAGGCAGGACTAGAACTCACCGTCTCCCGGTTTCCTCTTAACCACTAGACCAGGGGTAGGCAACCTTGGCTCTTTTATGACTCATGGACTTCAACTCCCAGAATTCAGCTTGGCTCAAGCTTGGAAACCTCTTCCTTCCCCTCAGCGTGGCTGGCTGAGGAATTCTGGGAGTTGAAGTCCACCAGTCATAAAAGAGACAAGGTTGCCTACCTCTGGCCTAGGCCTAGGCTGCTTCACGACTGGTGGACTTCAACTCCCAGAATTCCTGAGCCAGCATGGCTCAGCTTGGAAACCTCTTCCTTCCCCTCAGCATGGCTGGCTCAGGAATTCTGGGAGTTGAAGTCCACCAGTCATAAAAGAACCCAGGTTGCCCACCCCTGCCCTAGACCAAACTGGCTCTCAACATGTTATACAAACTGTCAGAAGGTGAATCTTCTTTAGGGTACCATATAAGGGAGGGAGGGAGGGAGGAGGAGGAGGAGGAGGAAGATGACCTTGGTGCTCTCTGAGCTGGGTGGTTTTCTTCCAGACGTTTCATTACCCGACCAGGGACCGTCAGGAGGGAGGGTGATGCCCCATTATGGACGGAGTGAAGCCCTTCCACCCAAGCGACTCGCTCACCTGCCCAGTCTCGTATTTGCCATGTTGCTTTGGCACTTCAAAGACCCCCACCGTCTCCAAGACTTTGCCCTCAGGGCGATTCCTAGGGTTGGGGGAAAGGAAAGAGCGGCGTCAGGCTCTCCTGGCAGGGCTCCAGAGGATGACCGGAGCAACAGCAGAATCCCAAGCGCCCTCCCAGGCCCGGTTCACCCTTCGGCCCCCGCCATTGAAGCTCCGTCTGGCAGGGGGGACATCCAGGAGGTCACGGCGAAAGAGGCAGTAAAAGAGGACGACGGGTTGAAGGTGAACCACAAAGCCCGCTGCAGTCCCGGCGGCCACAAGTTTAGAAAACATTTAGAGAGCAGCCACGGCCAAACCCCGGACAGGAGCAACTTCAAGGATCCTCAACAGCTTTCGAAGAGATCGCGATATAAATCAGGGATCAGCAACGCGGCTCTTGCAACCGGATACCTTGTGGCAGGCAGGCCCACCGGCTCCACTTAAACGGTGTCCAGAAAGCTTCAGATGGGCTTAAATCAGTGTTTCTCAACCTTGACCATTTTAAGGCATGTGGACTTCAACTCCCAGAATTCCACAGCCAGCAAAGCTGGCTGTGGAATTCTGGGAGTTGAAGTCCACATGCCTTAAAATGGTCAAGGTTGAGAAACACTGGCTTAAATGCTCGTGCTGCACTTTTCTTGCCAGTATCTTTGGCCTTGCCCGCTTCCTGGGGCCAAGGTCACCTGGCTGGCAGGAACGGACCTCGCCTTCTCCCGCTTGCTGGCTGGTGCCTCGGCCTCCAGCCCTCCCTGGCTCCCCATGTACAGGCAGTCCCCAACCTACAGCCTTTCGTTTAGCGACTGTTCAAAGTTACGATGGCACTGAAAAAAGTGACTTGGGACCATTTTCCACACTTGCGACCATTGCAGCCTCCCCGCAGGCACGCAAGCCAAAATGCCTGGCATTTTGTGTTCGTATTTACGACGGTCGCAGTGTCCCGGGGGGGGGGGAGGAGATCACGTGACCCCCTTTTGCCACCTTCTGACCAGCAAAGTCAATGGGGAAGCCGGATTCACTTAACGACCGCGTGACTAATTTAACCACTGCGGTGATTCACTGAGCAACTGCGGCAATAAAAGTCGTAAAATGGGGCAATTTAAATAAGTGTCTCATTTAGCAACATAAAACTTCTGGGCTGCATTGTGGTCGTAGGTCGAGGACTTCCTGTACACATTTACTGACAACTCTTGGTGGGATGCTCGGAGACCCCCCCCTCCTTTGCAACACCCCCCACCCGAAATCGTCCCTCCGCCAGCGGGGGGAGGGGGGACCCAGGCGGCGCTTCCCCGCAATATGAAGCTTGCAGACCCGGGTTAGCCCCTCCCCACGTGCGTGCTCCGCGCCGGGCGGGGGGGGGGGTCCGGCTGGATGACCTCCAGGGTTCCCCGCGCCCCGCAGGCAGAAGGAGCCCCGAAGCCCTTTAGGTCAGGCGGCGGCCCCCGGCCCGGCCCGCCCGAGCGCGACCCACCGGGAGGAGAGGCAGCGCCGCGGGGGCAGTAGCTCCGGCCTCGCCCCGAGGGCCGTCCAGGCCGGGCTCCGCAGGCCCCAGCGCAGGCAGGAGAAGGAGGAGGCGGAAGAGGAGGAGGAGGCCCGCGCCCGGCCCAGCGCCGCCCAGCACCGGCTCCGCGCCGCCGCCGCCGCCGCCGCCATTCCGGGCCCGAGCCAAGAGGCGTCGCTCAGGGCCCGCCGCGGCCCAGAATGCCCCGCGCGGCCCTTCCGCGCAACGATTTGGCCCCTCGCGCGCGCCGTAGGAGGGAGGAGGGGGAGGAGAAAGTAGACTCTAGAAGAGCGCACTAAGCGACCGAGAGGCAACTTCCGGGTCCGCATCTCAAGAAAGCTGGCGATCCGGGCCGCGCTCGTGTCTTCCGAGCAGGCTTCTTGCGAGAATCCCCCCGCGCCTGATGGGGGCACGTCAAGGAGGAGACCTCAATGAGGCCCCACAAAGGAGCTGCTGAGCAAGGATGCCGGTGGATGCCTCTGAGCGAGGCCCAGAGCGCTGCCTGCGGACACCTCCAGAGGGCGCTGGACCGGAAAGGGAGAGGATGCGGCTAGAAGGGACCCGGAAGCTGCCTCCGGGTGATGATGAAGCGTCCCCCCGGCAACGCCGCCTCCCCGGCCGGAAGTGCTGCCGGTCATGTGACGCTCTGTCAAAATGGCGTCGTCTGTCAAGGCCGGGCCGCCGCTGCGCCGCTTCCTGTCGAGCCCCGCGGCGGGCCGCCTCCCCGAAGCGCTGCGGGCGGAGCTGGCGGCGGCCCTGGCCGAGGGCGGCCTGCCCTTCGCGCTGCTCCGGAAGCTCCAGCGGGCCCTGCGGGAGGCCGGTGAGTCTCTCCCTCCGCCCCGGGTTGCTTCGGCTCCCGCCGCCGCCTTCAGCCGGGCCCGGCCTCGCGGGTGAGCCCGCAGCGGGCCTGGCCCCGGGAGGCAGCCGGGGCCGGAGCGTCTCGGGCTGGACGTCCCCGCGGTTCTCTGCAGGGTCGAGGCGCGTTCAGAGGGCAGCACTGCGTCCCCCTGGCCCCGTAATACGGCTAGTCCCCGACTTACGACCGCAGCTGAGATCTCGGTTGCTAAGCGAAACAGTTCAGTGACTCTTGCCCCATTTTACGACCTTCCTGGTCACGGTTGTTAAGTGAATCCCTGCGGTCATTATGTTAGTAATACGCTTGTTAAGTGCATCCGACAACCCCATCGACTTTAATGGACATATTTTTAATGGAAACATTGGCCTTTTCTTTTTCTTGCTCTCAGGTTCCCCGGTATATCTTCACGAACTGTTGGAAGGCAGTGAAATCTTTCTCCCTGATGTGACGAAACCACCCAGGGTACGTATCGGGCATCACAGGCAGTCCTCGGCTTACAACAGTACGTTTAGTGACCATTCAAAGTTACCACAACTCTGAAAAAGTGATTTAAGAGCGTTTTTCATCCTTATAACCATTGCAACATCCCCATGGTCACAGGATCAAAATCCAGGCTCACATTTACGACGATCGCAGCGTCTGGGGGACACGTGATCCCCTTTTGCAGCCTTCTGACCAGCAAAGTCAATGGGGAAGCCAGATTCACTTAACAACCGTGTTCCTAATTTAACAACTGCAGGGATTCACTTAACAACCGGACCAAGAAAGGTCATAAAACGGGGCAAAATTCATTTAAATGGTTCACTTAGCTACAGAAATTTTGGGTTCAATTGTGGTTGTGAGTTGAGGAATGCTTGTATTTATTGTTTCTTAATTTCCAAAGTGATAAAAAATAACCAGGCTCATCATGAGTAGGGGGGGGGCAACACAGGACCCCAGGACAATGTGAGTTTCTTTGCGGTTCCTGCGCCTTTAGGCTACAGTACACAAAGCTTCACAGTAAGGTTTCCCCTATTTTAACCTTAAAACAAGCTGAGCATAGTATAAAACTCAGCAGACGACTGTGTGATCTGAGGCACCATCTCCCTCCAGTGGGATTGGCTTACCTCATTCACACCTGCAGACGAGGCCTTTTCCAGATCCCATTGGCCAAGGAATTTTGGCTACCTGGATCAGGGAGAAGAAGAGCCTTCTCTGCTGCAGCCCCCTCCCTCTGGAACATCTGGACTTCTGCGGTGAGACCCGCCTCCACCCTGATTCTGCTGGTTGGCTTGGGCCCCCAGTGGGGGCGCATTACCCTGGATGTGATGATAATAATAATAATAATGATGATGATGATGATGATGATGATGATGATGATGATGATGATGTTGGAAGGGACCTTGGAGGTCATCGAGTCCAACCCCCTGCTCAGGCAGGAAACTCTATACCATTTCGGACAAATGGCTGTCCAGTCTCTTCTTAAAAACTTCCAGTGTTGGAGCATTCACCGCTTCTGGAGGCAGGTGGTTCCACTGGTTAATTGTTCTCACTGTCAGGAAGTTTCTCCTTAGTTCTAGGTTGCTTCTCTCCTTGGTGAGTTTCCACCCGTTGCTTCTTGTCCTGCCTTCAGGTGCTTTGGAGAATAGCTTGACTTCCTCTTGTTTGGGGCAGCTCCTGAGATACTGGAAGGCTGCTATCCTGTCCCCCCTCGTCCTTCTCTTCATTAAACTAGACATACCCAATTCCAGCAACTGTTCCATATATGTTTTAGCCTCCGGTCCCCTAATCCTCTTTGTTGCTCTTCTCTGTACTCTTTCCAGAGTCTCAACATCTTTTTTACATCGTGGTGACTGAATGAGAGACAGATGTCCACCCCTGTAGCCTCTGTGCTCTTGACTTAGCCATTTATCTATTTAATGCTTGTTAGTGAGCGAGGCGGTGGCCTAGAGGTGGAGCTCTCGCCTCATAGTCGGGAGGCTGTGAGTTCGATCTTAGGTAGCGGCATTTCTCTCCCTATCCCTTGATATTTATTTCTCTCTGGGCACAATGAGCAGTTATTGGCTGCGAGCTCCACGTAGGCATTAGGAAGGCCATCTGGCCAGTAAACACTTTAGCTCCATTCAGTTTCATTACAGGGTATTAAAAAGAAGGAAAAAACACTTAATTTTAATGCTTTTAATGCCTATACATCTCTGTTTTACGCCATTGGAAGCCGCCCAGAATCACTCGAGACAAAGAGATTGGTGGCATATAAAATAAATAAATAAACTTCCTCCAGGATCTGGGAGGCAAAACACAGAACGTGCAGGGGCTCCTTTTTTTCCCTTCACACACCCCCCCCAGCTCCGAGCCCTCCCCACGCAGGTCACTTTTCATCATAGAACCATAGAGTTGGAAGGGACAGAGAGTTCCTGATCAATGACCTTGAAGCCTCCGTTGAAGGAGAACCACTTTGACTGGCAGGCCCTCCGCAGTTCGGCGGTTCCTCCTGATGTCTCGGCTGAATTTTTTTCCTTGCAGCTTCTCCCCCGGGGTCTCGTCCTGCCCTCTGGAACAGCAGAGAATGAGCCCACCCACCCCCTTTTATATGACCAGCCCTCTGATAGTTGAACACTGTTACCGAGTCTCCCACCCGTCTTCCCTTCCCAGATCATTTAATTGTTCCTCCGGTGAACCAGGCCCTGGTTTTCTTACCATGTTGATCGTATTCCCCTTTTCTCTGAATTTGCTCCCATTTGTTACTGGCCTTTTTGAACTGGGGTACCAAGAATTGAACTGGTTAGAACAATTAACCAGTGGAACAGCTTGCCTCCAGAAGTTGGAGGTTTTTAAGAAGAGACTGGACAGCCACCTGTCTGGAATGGTGGAGGGTAACAGTGTGCAAACTTGGGAACTTTAAGACTTGTGGACAGCTGGCTGGGGAATTCTGGGAGTTGAAGTCCACAAGTCTTAAAACTCCAAGGATGGACACTGTTACTGTAGGGTCTCCTGCTTGAGGAGAGGGTTGGACTAGAAGACCTCCAAGCTCCCTTGCAGCTCTGTTTTTCTGTTAACTGAGATCTGACCAGGACAGAATAGACCGGGACAGTTTTTGTTAAATGTGTCTTCATTTCTGCAGTTGGTTTGTGTTGGTTTTTCTGTTTCAGAACCCAGAATTGGTAGCCAGGCTGGAGAAGATCAAAGCCAAGTTGGCAAATGAGGAATACAAGCAGATGACAAGGAACATCAACAGCCAGGTCAGGGTGACGTGCAGAGCTACTTAGGCTATTTAATTATCTATTAGATTTTTCTCCCATCTTTATTGGTTTATAAGTAACTCAAGGCACCAAACCCGAAAGCCAACTGGACTTTCTTGCGTTTTTTTTTTCCCTTGAAAACATTTCACTTCTCATCCAAGAAGCTTCTTCAGTTCAAGGGGAAAAAACCACGAAGATCCAGTTGCCTTTTGGAAAAAGGACTTTGGGGGCAACCGGGATCTGGAGAATGATGGAGAATCTCCGCAGACCTCAAGGCAGCAAATATAGCTTTGTAAGCCACCCGGAGTCACCTCATTGATGATAATGGATGGCATATAAATTTAATCGTGTTGTTGTTAGTTGCGAAGTCGTGTCCGACCCGTCAGGACCCCATGGACAGCGTTCCTCCAGGCCTTCCTGTTCTACATCATCTTCTGGAGTCCATTTAAGCTCACGCCTGCTGCTTCAGTGACTCCATCCAGCCCCCTCCTTCTCTGTCGTCCCCTTCTTCTGTTGCCCTCCATCTTTCCCAGCATCAGGCTCTTCTCCAGGGAGTCCTTCCTTCTCCTTAGGGGGCCAAAGTACCTGAGTTTCAACTTCAGGATCTGGCCTTCTAAAGAGCAGTCAGGGTTGATCTCCTCTAGGACTGACCGATTGGATCCCCTTGCAGTCCAGGGGACTCGCAGGAGTCTTCTCCAGCACCAGAGTTCAAAGGCCTCCATTCTTTGGCCTTTCTCAGCCTTTCTTATGGTCCAACTTTCACAGCCATACATTGCAACTGGGAAAACCATGGCCTTGACTACACGCACTTTTGTTGGCAGGGTGACGTCTCTGCTTTTCAGTATGCTGTCTAGATTTGCCATACATATGTAGAAATACATAATACTCCTATTTCCCCCACAAAAACAACCCTGTAGGATGGGCTAAGAGACAGAGACATAAAGCTATGCCCATATAATTGGTCCAGAGCACCAGTGTGATTTCCCTGAGCCCTGTGCAGACCCTGAGGTCATCCGTGTTTGAGCAACACCGATGGAAGAGAATCTTTGTAGCTCAGGGTGGACCTGCAGGCTTTCTTGGTGCTCTGTGACCCTGGTGGTTTTCTTTCAGACGTTTCATGATCCAAACTAGGTAAAATCACTAGGAGGGAGGGGGGGAAGAAGGAAGGAAGGAAAGAGAGAGAGACAGGGGAAGGAAGGAAGGAAGAAAGAAAGAAAGGAGAAAAGAGTAGGAAAGAAGGAAGGAAGGAAAGAAAGAAAACAGGAAGGGAAGGAAGGAAGGAAGAAAAAAGGAAGGAAGAAAAAGAAGAAAAAAAGGAAGGGAAGGAAGAAAAAAGGAAGGAAGGAAGGAAGGAAGGAAGGAAGGAAGAAAGAAAGAAAGAAAGAAAGAAAGAAAGAAAGAAAGAAAGAAAGAAAGAAAGAAAGAAAGAAAGAAAGAAAGAAAGAAGGACTGTGGGGTCCTTGGTGCTCCCTGAGCTTGATGAGTTTTCTTGCAGACGTTTCACGACCCAACTAGGTCACATCATCAGTGCTAGGAGGGAGAGGAGGACTGTGGGGCCTTGGGGTCCTCTTGAGGGGTTTTCTGGCAGGTGTTTCCTGATCCAAGGAGGTGGGGTCGTCAGTGGCAGAAGGGAGGGGGGGTTGCAGAGAGGAGGAGGGGGGGAGGACTGTAGGTGTCCTTGTTGCTCTCTGAGCGAGTTGATTTTCTTGCAGACGTTTCACTACCCAACTAGGTAATATCATCAGTGCATGCAGTGGCCCCACAAACACACGGCAGCCCCTCGTCAAGGGCTGCAGGAGGAGGAAGAGGCCTAAGATGGAGGGGGGGGGGACGGCCAGCCCACGGGGGCCCTAATCAAGCACAGCAGCCGAGGCTTCTTTGCCTGTCCAGTCTGTCTGCCGAGATGCAGAGAGAAGGGAGTCAGGGAGGCCCTTTCTCCACTCAGCGGGGACAGGACCGGCCTTGGCCATCCCAGGCTGCTTGAGGGGCTGCTGGGGTCACGGAAGGGCCGGGGCCAGTGGCCGGGCCCCCACTCTGGGTGCAGGAAGGCCCCTCGGGCCCCAGGATTCCCCCGCACTCATTGCCAGAGAGGGTCCTTCCGAATGCCTGGAGCCACCGATCCCCCACGGCTGAGCCCGGCCTATGCAGCCCAGGGCCCTTGGGGAGGATGGGCTCTGGACAGGCCAGCGGCCTCACTCAGGCTGAGCCCAGCTGGTCCTTGGCCAGCTGATGGGGGAAGGGGCACTGGGCCAAGAAGTGACCGGGCTCTTCTTCCCCTTCCAAGGAGCTGAACCACCCGGGCACCCTGGCTGATTTCGGCAGGCAAGGTGAGTGGAGGCAGACCGTTGGGCGGCAGGGGGTGTGTGTCTGTCTCTCCCCAGGGGAGGTGGGCTCTCCCCTCCCCAGGGGCCAATGACATCCTTTGGTGAACTAAACCTGGCCCCGACCCTCCCGACCTCCTGGAAGAGCTTAAAGACCCGGCTCTGCCCCCTGGGCTGGGGCTCCAGTGGGGGGGGGCTTCAGATTGGGGGTGGTGGAGGATAGATTAACAATCTCACCCCCTGCCCTTCCTTTAATCGGGGTGCAGGATTCGGAGCTTCACAGTGTTGTGTTTGCGTCTTTCGGGTTTTGTGTAGCTTTTAAGATTGTAGGACGCCCAGAGTTGACCTGTGATAAGATCGTGGCCAACACATTTTGTAAATCAATAACCCCCCCCAGAACATTTAGGACCCCTTTGGCAATTTTGAGGGGGGTTCGGGGAGCCCCCCTTGGTGAGTCAATCCCCAACGAGGCGCATTTCAGGATGAAGACTCAGGGCGTCAGTGGGGATCAAAAGTGTGCAGCCTGATCCGTGGCGGGAATCTGCGGCTGTCCCGTGTGTTGCTGAACTGTAGGTCCCATCATCCTTTGCGCAGGGGAGGGATGCTGGGAGTTGTAGTTCAGCATTCTTTGGAGGGTGCCCCCCCCCGCAGGTGTTCCACTCCTTGTCTTCCCCCCTGAAACAGGGTAAGGCTCTTCCGGTTCCCAGTTGCCCGCTGGCGGGTCCTCCGGTAGTCGACCCCTCGTAGGTGGGGGCCTGGCGCCGGAGGGAAGCGGCTCTCCTTTTTGGGGACCCCGTTCCTCACCTCTCCTTTCCCAGCCAGGTCAGCCAAAGCGGTGACCGTCACCGTCATCAACTTCCTGGTCACTGTGGGGGCCACCTTTGCCTGCGCCTTCCTGGGCAGCCATTACATCTTCAACGAAACAGCGGCGGTGAGTAACGTCTGGCTGGCCGGCCCACCGGAGGGGACACCGGAACCCCTTTGGGGGAGGGCAGCTTGTGGGGGGCCCCACTGAGCTAGAGGGGCCGGCAGGAAGGTCTTGCACACTCCCTTCCCCTAAAGTCCTCGACTTACGACCACAATTGAGCCGAAAACGTTAACGTTGCTCAGCAGTTGTTCTTTGAGCTTTGCCCCCATTTTACGACCGTTGTTAAGGGAATCCCCTGCGGTTGTTAAGTTGGTCACACGGTTGTGAAATGAAGCCAGCTTCCCCATTGGCTTTGTTCGTCAGAAGGTAGAAAAAGGGGATGACCTGGGGTCACTGCTGGGTCACTGTGGCCATCCTAAGTACAGGCCAGTGGCCAGGCCTCTGGATTTTGACCACGGGGACGCTGCAGCGGTCGTACGTGTGAAAAAAACGGTCCTAAGTCCCTTTTTTCATTGTCCTTGTAACTTCAAACAATCAGTAAATGATGTAAGCCGAGGACTGCCCGTATTTGATCAACACAGCCATGGTTGACTACCCCTGGTTTACTCCATTAACCCAGTTTCTTGGGCTCCCTCATCAGCTGGGTGGGGACAAGAGGGCCGAGGCGGGAGGCTGGTTTACGGCTCCTTGTGGGGGGGGCACTGTGCCTTTTGCCACCACAAGGGGGGGGAACCTCCCGGCAGGGGCTGCGAGAGGCAGAACTGACCCCCCTTTCCTCCTCCTCCTTCCAGAGGGTGATTGCGGCCGTTATCGCAGCCTCCGTGGTGGGCCTGGCGGAGCTGTACGTGATGGTGCGGACCATGGAGGGGGAGCTGGGGCAGCTGTAGCCAGGGGGGGGGGCGGGCTCTCAGAGGGCCCTGCAGCCTGTTCCCATGGCTCCTCCCTGTGATCCCCATCCCAGGGAGGTGCGTCCAGACCCCCGGCCTCCCACAGATCCCACGGGCCACTCGGGAGGGAGGGAGGGAGGACCCTCCCACCCCCCAGCATGACAGAGACATGGCACTGCCTCCCCCAGCCTGCCATCTGTACCTAGGGGTCTCCTCCCCGGGGGGGGGAGCATCGCCGCCACGTGGGGGTTTCTGGTGCCGAAGCTGGGGGGGGTAGAGAAGCCGCTGGTCCCATTGATCGTGAGAGATTTTTTTTGGGGGGGGGCAAGAGCCTGGCCTGCCAGCTGGGCAGGGTCTCCCCGCCCCTTTGTGCTCCAGCTACCCAATTCTGGTGTCCTGTGATGATGGTGGAACTTCCGTTGTGTGTGCAATAAAAAGTAACTCACAAAACTGTTGTGTCGGCCTCTGCAGTAAAGCTCCTCTGAGCCAGGGGTCTCCCACCTGTGGGCCGGCCCTGGTCTGCGGCGTGCCAGAAACCGGTCTGTGCAAACAAGTGAAGCCCCCCCCCCCTCCGTGGGATGCAGGCAGCATGGAGACCAGGCCCCCTTCCGGGCCGTGGGAAAACCTCTCTCGCCACGAAACCGGTCCCTGGTGCCCACAAGGTTGGGGGCTGCGGCTGTGAGTGTCCTTCGTGCCAGAAGGGAGGGGGCTCTGCTCCCCATTGATACCCAGGGGCTTCCCCATCGTGGTTGCTGGGTGAGGGGCTCCTTGATCAGGCAAGGCACTGCCCCCCAGCGGCTGCCTGGGAACAGCTGAGGGGCACCCCACCCCCTTCTTGCACTTCCTCCCAGCTCCACCTGGTGGGTAGTGGTCCTGTGGCCCTCTGCCTGGGGCAAAGGGGGGGCAGCACACTGAGCAGGACCCCCGCCTTCTTCCAGCTCTCCGCCGGACCCATCTGGCTGGCAATCACTGCTTTGCCTCTGCCCCTCCAGCTCACTTGTTCTGCAGAAGCAAAGTGCACCCCCCCCCAACACACACACACATGCAGGTGGTTTTGCCCATGTCCAGACGGGGGGAGGGTTAGCATATTAATTAATTTTAATCTCGCCTTTATTACTGTGTAAGTAACTCAAGGCAGTGAACATCTCCCTCCCTCCTCCTGTTTTCTCCACAACCACCCTGTGAGGTGGGCTGAGCAGAGAAAAAGGATCTGGCCTAAAGTTGATGGAATTGGGGATGTCTAGTTTAAGGAAGAGAAGGACGAGGGGGGACATGATAGCAGCCTTCCAGTATCTCAGGGGCTGCCCCAGAGAAGAGGGAGTCAAGCTATTCTCCAAAGCCCCTGAAGGCAGGATGAGAAGCAACTGATGGAAACTAATCAAGGAGAGAAGCAACCTGGAACTAAGGAGAAACTTCCTGACAGTGAGAACAATTAACCAGTGGAACAACTTGCCACCAGAAGCGGTGAATGCTCCAACACTGGAAGTTTTTAAGAAGTGACTGGACAGCCATTTGTCTGAAATGGTATAGGGTTTTCTGCCTGAGTAGGGGGTTGGACTAGATGACCTCCAAGGTCCCTTCCAACTTTATCATGATTATTATTATTATTAAAGTCACCCAGCTGCCGTCTTTCCCTCTCCGGACACACATAAAAACCCTGGACGGTCTCAGAGGTTCTGCATAACCCCTGGCAACTCACAGAGGAGGGGGCTGGGGTGGTGGTGGGGGTTTAAGGCTACTCCCTTCACAGGCCCACCCTCCAAGCGCAGTAGGCCTGCGGACCCCCCTGTTCGGAAGGCATGCTATTCTCCCCAAAGCCCCCCCCTGCCCATTGCTGAAAGGCCCCCACCCACCCAAGGAGACCGAGGCGGACAGGATGGTTGGGGGAGCCTTTATTTGGTTGGTCAGCGGGTCCTGAGGGCTCCATGGCCGAGCTCAGAGCCGGTCCTCCGAGGGGGGGCAGCCCAGCCAGTATTTGGCGATGGGGCGAGGGTACCGGGGATACACCCAGTCCACCTTCCGCGTGTGCAGGTTGACCCGGTAGTACTTGTCTGGAAGAGAAAGGTCATCGGTGGTCAGCCTCAAGAGCCCCAGCCCTTCCCCAGCACCCCTTTCCCCCCACCCCTCAGTTTAAACCAGGGGTAGTCAACCTTGGCTCTTTTATGACTCGTGGACTTCAACTCCCAGAATTCCTGAGCCAGCTGTGCTGGCTCAGGAATTCTGGGAGTTGAAGTCCACGAGTCATAAAAGAGCCAAGGTTGACTACCCCTGGTTTAAATTGTGGGGAGGGGATTATGGCAACTTTACGACCTGTGGACTTCAGCTCCCAGCATTCCTGAGCCGGCTTCCCAGGCTGCCACGTGGCTCGGGAATTCTGGGAATTGAAGTCCACAGGGGGTAAAGTTGCCACCGTTGCCCAGCCCTGCGAGGCGGGCCATAGGGGAGCCAATATAAGGATGTGGGGAGACGGCCGCCTAGACGCCCACCCCAGTCCCGCCGGCACACCTGTCGCAATGCAGGTGAGAGGAATGGGACTTGTAGTCCACCGTCTCTGCCACGGGGCGGCTTCGGGACAACTGCCGATCCCCCCCCCCGCCGGCCTCTCGTGGCTGCCGTGGCCGCGAGTTCCGTAGGGGAGCTGGGAGAGGGGGCGGCGGGGGGCCGGACTCACCGTCCACGAAGAAGTAGGCGCTCTGCGAGGGCTGGCAGGGGGAGACCAGCCAGTCCCGGTCCGACGACTCCGAGCTGGTCCCGTCCGGCGACTCCCAGAAGGAGGAGGCGAACGGCGACGACGAGCCCCGGCGGCCCCAGCGCTGCTGCCGGCGCGGGTACTTCTTGCGGTAGCGGCGGCGGGAGGCCCTGCGGGAGACCCGGCTGCGGCCGGCGCCCGTCCCGGAGGGGCTCCGGGCCACGTAGAGCCTGCCCAGCAGGGCCGCGCTCAGCCGGGAGGGCAGCCCGCGCCAGTCACGGCTGGTCAAGCTAGGCCGGCTGGCCTCACCTGCGGGGGGGAGGGGGGGAGAGGGGGGGCGGTGAGCGGCGGCGCCGGAGGGGGGNCGGGCACCTTTGAAGAAGTAGACGCGCTCGCCGGCCATGAAGTTCTGGGCGGGCAGGGCGAGGGCGGCGTCCAGGTGGTCGGGCACGCCGGCGAAGCCCTCGGAGATGTTGCGGGGGAAGTCGGGCTCCAGGCGGCCCTCGTGGAAGCGCCAGTAGAGGCTGCCCTGCGGGGAGGGGGGGACGGAAGGCGGCGGGCGGGATGAGCGAGGGGGGCCCCGGGGATGGAGAGCCCGGCCGGGCGGGGTCAGGCGCCCGCAGCCCCCTCGGCCCGGGCCTCCCGCCTCTCCCCCTCCGGCGGGGACCCTGCAGGCTGGCCTCGCCGCCCCCCCGCCCCTCGCTCCCTCCCTCCCTACCTGGAAGAGGTAGGTCTTGCCCTGGCAGTTGACGCGCGTGAAGGCGGCGTCGATGGGGCCGTCGATGCCCCAGACCTCCCGGATCAGCTTCGGGTAGCCCGGCCGGGCGCTCTTCTCGTCCAGCTCGTACAGGTACTGGCCTGCGCCGGAGGGACCGCGGGTGAGGAGGCGGCGGCGTTTGGGACCCCCCCCCAGCCCGCCCTCCCCCGGGAGGCCCGACAGGTGGCGGGAGGGGCCTTTCATACCGAGTCAGGCCGGCACTGATTAGCCGCCCCCACCCCGGACCCTCTCCCGCCAGCGGCTCCTGCTCGGGGCGACGGCCCCACCCTGGAGGGATTCCGGAGCCCTCCGTGCCTCTCCTGACTCCGCAGAAGAGCCCCCCCCCCGCGTTGGAGCTGAGTGGGGAGCAGTGAAGGGCAAGGCTTAAGGGGGGGTTGCCTCCCCCCCTTGGCATGAGGACGGGACCTAGTGGCTTTGGCAACCCCTCTCCTTCCAGCGGGCAGGGGGGGGCAACAATGCAGACAGTGTTTCCCCCCCCTCCAACAGGGGGCTCCCACTCTCCCTTCCAAGAGACTCAGGTTCTGGAGGGGGAGGGGGAAGAGCAAAGGCCGGGCAAGGGGAGCCAGCGGGGGGGGGGGGGAGCTTGGGTGTGGCCCCTCCAGCTGGGCTACCTCGGAAAGCGAAGATGGAGCCGTTCTTCAGGCTGGTGAAGGCGTCAAAGGGCTTCCCA
>NW_015389067.1:3023-12657 GCF_001527695.2 Protobothrops mucrosquamatus | reverse complement strand
GGAAAGGGAAGGGGGAGCATTTTATGTGTGCACGCAACACAAATGGGGCGGCACTAGTGCCCACGTGACATTCACTAGCCCCACCCCGTTTTCGCTGTGTGGTGCCGTGTTTTCACCGCAACTACAGCGCTAGCGCAAGTGGGGGTGAGTACATGCACACACATGCATGCACTGGCCAGCCTGTCGGACACTGCCTCCTTCTCCTCCTCCTCCTCCTCCTCCTCCTCACATGCTCAGAGTTAACCTGGGCTTGATATGCTGGGACAGAACACCACTGTTCTGTTCAACAGAACGCTCTGTTGTTGGGAGAGCGAGGAGAGGGGGGGTCACATTGTTCCCCTCCAAACCCACCCAGGGCAGGGGTGCCCAGCCTGCGGACGTCAAGTTGAAGTCCAAGTTGCCAAGTTGGGCTCCCCTGGTCTAGGACACAGGAGTGGGGTGAGCTAATGGGGGCACTGCGGATCCAAATGGAAAGGCCGAGTGCTGCACGCAGCATGGCAGAGCTGGGACCATGCCCAGATGGTAGGCAAGAAACTGGCGCCTCCCCTCCCCTGCTCAACACCAGCTGCATTTTGCTCCCTGCTAGTCCTGGCAGAGCCGTCCAGCAGGGAGAGGGCCTCATTTGGGGGAAAAACCGGGCCGGTTGCCTAAGCCAGGACGAAGAGCAGGAAGGGGCCCTGGCCCTGCCCGGTTGGCACCCAAGGAAAGAGCCTGGAAGAGCCACTGCCAGCCCCCCAGTGTGGATTCCAGCCCTTCCCCACTTCCTCTGCCAGGGAGCCTCTCCTCTGTCTGCCAACCCCAATTGGCACGGCATGCGCCCTGCTCTTACCTTTGGTTTTGCAGATCCTGGAGTAGTCACTGCAGCAGCTCTGATAGTAGACACACAGGTCATCACACTGGCACTTTTTCTGGCGGTCAAAGCCCTTGTCACAGCGGCCCTCGCAGGACTCTGGAGGTTAAAGGGGACAGGCAGCCAGGGGAGCTGGTCAGTCTGGCCTTTGGAAAGCTCGGGCCTTTTGGGGGAAAAGGGGAAGGGAAAGGAGTCCCTGCGGATTTTACTCCACTCGTCGTTGCCGATTCCAGGGCTGGTGCTCATCTCCGCTTCAAGGCCATCGCACCAGCGCTGTCCGGAGAAATGTCTGTGGTCACGTGACCCGCATGATGTCATGGAGCGCTCTTACTTTCCCACCAAAGTGGTACCTGTTTATCTGCTCACATCTGCATGCTTTCAGACTGCCAGGTAGGCAGGAGCTGAGGCGAGGACGGGAGCTCACCCGTTGCGTGGTGCTCAGGTCTCAAACCTAAGCTGCTGGCTTTGTATCCAACAATCCCAGTGCCTTAACTGCTGAGCCAGCGCACCACGCCCATTTTGTGGGAAGGGTCTCCAAATCATGGAAGCCCCCTGAGCCTGCCTCCTGTCCTTTGGGGACAGACACATCTGCCAGAAAGCCACCAGCAGGGCAGAACGTTGGGCTTCCACTGACGCTCCCTTGTTGCTAACCTGGTGACACCAGGCTCTGTCTGGCAGTGGGGCTGCCCCTGAGGGCCCCGGACTGGGAGACCTCCAGTTGGGAGTTGGGGGGCCACCGAGTGAACAGCCTGCTGGACAGGAAGGGATAGCGGTCTATCTCAGTGGGACCCAGCTGCAGTGGGAGGGGTCCCTCCTGGACATGGACATCACCAGCCTGATGGGGAGGCGTATTCCCCCTCTCTCATCTGTTTCCCTCCCTAACCTTGACCCCTGGGGTCCAACGAGGCTGTCTCTGAGCACAGAATGCTGTTTGGACACTGTGGGGCAGAGGATGTCCACCAGGGACTCATCAGGTCCTTAAAATTTCCTGACAGAACAATCAACCAGTGGAACTGCTTGCCTCCAGAAGTTGTGGGTGCTCCAGCGTTGGAGGCTTTTAAGAAGAGACTGGTCAGCCATTGGCCTGGAATGGTGTAAAGTAAGGGTGTCCAACCTAGAGGACTTTAAAAGTTGTGGACTTCAACTCCCGGAATCCCCCAACCAGCCATGCCAGTCCACAAGCCTTAAAGTTCCAAGGGTGGACACTCCTGCTATTGGATCTTCTGCTCAAGCAGAGGGGGTTGGACTAGAAGACCTCCAAGGCCCCTTCCAATTCTCTTATTCCGTTCTCTCTATGATCACATGTATCCCTCCCGTCAAGCCCAAAGAAAGCCTGCTACAGGATCTTCTGCTCAAGCAGGGGGTTGGACTAGAAGACCTCCAAGGCCCCTTCCGACTCTCTGGTTCTATGATCCAAAATGTTGGGCAGTTTTTCTTCCCCAGAAGGGGCTTCTCCTTCTTGCCCTCCTGAATTCCACGGAGAGTCTCGGGGGGGGGGGCAGATGGGGTGGGAGTGGACGGAGAAGGGGGTGTCCCAGAACTCACCTTCCACTGCAAATGACCCCCAGAGGCAGCCCAGCAGCAGCAGCGCCAGACCCAGGAGCTCCATGGCGTCCAGTAGCCGGGCCTTCGGCTTCTGGCTGGGCCGCCCAGCCTCCCCCCCACTAAAGCCTTGTTTGCTCAGCTCGGCCCCTCCTCTTTTGGAGGGAGCAAACACAGTTGGTGAGGTCATTAGCAGAGGGTCTTTGGCTCCCCTCCCCTCCCCCTGGCATCTCTGCCCTCCCTTTGACGGCTCTGAAAGGATCCTGAGCCGGCCAGGAATGGGGGCAGGGGGGGCTGCAGTCCCAGTTTTCTGCAGGCATCAGAACTTGGGGGGAGAGTGTGGTCTGCCATAGCACCCCCTCCCCCAAAGCCTGGGAAACGGGGCCTCCGTTCTTGGCACAGAGAGCCCAAAGGCAGCATTATCGCTGGGCAACACGCCTGGCAGGGAGCAGCCCAGCGCACACACACCCCGCTTTTCTCTCAGGGATGTGGGGGGAAGAGAGCCCTGCTTGCCCAATGGCAGTGCAGGAAGCCCAAGACCAGGAACAGTGGGTGGCGTGGACAGGACCCTGGGAGAATAACAGAATAGCAGAGCTGGGGGGAGCCTCAGAGGTCTTCTAGTCTAACCCCCTGCCCAAACAGGAGATCCTATATCATTTCAGACTAATAGCTGCCCAGTCTCTTCTTAAAAACTTTGAGAGATAGATAGATAGATAGATAGATAGATAGATAGATAGATAGATAGATAGATAGATAGATGATAGATAGATAGATGATAGATAGATAGATAGATAGATAGATAGATGATAGATAGATAACCTTTATTGTCATTTTTTTACTGTGGGCACAACAGTACACATTAAAAATGAAATTGAGTTGCTTGCTCTCAAAGTGTACACGTACATAACACGCATTTAAATATACTATATACAACAATGTATAGACCTACACCCTTACATATGAGTAACATATAAATATTAATCACTTGCCCATCTTGAATACATAACCGGAAGGAGGAAGCTTGAGAGTAATAATAATAATAATAATAATAATAATAATAATAATAATAATAATAATAATAATAATAATAAAGTTGGAAGGGACCTTGGAGGTCATCTAGTCAAACCCCCTGCTCAGGCAGAAAACCCTACACCATTTCGGACAAATGGCTGTCCAGTCTCTTCTTAAAAACTTCCAGTGTTGGAGCATTCACCACTTCTGGAGGCAGGTTGTTCCACTGGTTAATTGTTCTGTCAGGAAGTTTCTCCTAAGTTCCAGGTTGCTTCTCTCCTTGATGAGTTTCCATCCGTTGCTTCTTCTCCTGCCTCCAGGCGCTTTGGAGAACAGCTTGACTCCCTCTTCTTTGGGGCAGCCCCTGAGATACTGGAAGATGGCTATCCTGTCCCCCCTCGTCCTTCTCTCCGTTAATACTGTATGGAACAAAACTGTGACTGAATCCGGATGTTCTGCTTTGGATACCACAACCCCCCCCCCCCCGCAGAAGGTAATAAGGAAAACGGGTTGTGAAGAGGGTGTGTAGTGTCCCAGACAATCCTGGGGGGCCCCGCTCAAGCATCGCTTATATGCTATGACGCACCCACAATGTCTGAAGGCCAAGCTGTTCCACTGGTTTAGTTTCCATCCGTTGTTTCTTGTCCTGCCTTCAGGGGGCTTTGGAGGATAGGCTGACCCCCCCCCCTCTTCTTTGTGGCAGCCCCTCAAATATTGGAAGGCTGCTATCATGTCCCCCCTAGTCCTTCTTTTCATAAAACTTGATTTACCTGCAACCGTTCTTCAGGTGTTTTAGCCTCCAGTTCTCTTCTTATTTTTCATAATGTCAATGTTTATATATATTAAGAAGGGAGTGAAAGGCCCAACGGGGGGGGGCTGCCCTGAAGATCAAGGACAACCCCCCCCTTAAAAGAGGCATACAGACAAAGGGAAGCTGGGTGCTCTCTGGCTGGGGGGGAGAGGGGGGAGCCCATGTCAGCTGGGCTCTCAGCAGCAGCTCCCACCCAAAAGAGAGGGTCACGGGTGAGGGGGGGGGGCTTCCCTGGTGGTAGCAGTGAAAGGCTGTGCAGTGTGATTCACTTTCAGTGCAAATTATCCCCCTCCCCCCATCTGCAAACGGTGCCCCATGGAATTTGCTCCCTGGATCTCTCCTGGATCAGGCCAGCCCCGTTATTCATTAATAGGAAGTGGTTGTCCTGTCCAGCTCCTGCTTTGAAGGTGTGCCCCCCCTCCCCACCAGCCCCCAGCCCCCCCCAGACTCTTACTCATCCCTGGGGACGGTGAGTGAACCTGCCCGGTGCCTGTTGTGGAAAAGAAGGCCAGAGTCGCCATCATGGTCTGTTTTGAAAATGGACCTCATATTTTAAACAAGGTCTCTTCCAAGACCCGCTCCAGAGAATTTTCTCTTAAAGAGGACGTTGGATATCAGATGAGCAGTAAATAAGTTTCATAAGTAAAGAAATAAAGAGGGGTGTTTAGTCCTCTGAAGTCCCCCCTGCTAATCATTTAAAACAACATTAATTCAGGAGGGTTGAATTTAGGCAATAAGGTGGGGTTGTTATTGTCTGCATAACTTCGGAATCAGAATACAGCTGGAAGGGACCTTGGAGGTCTTCTAGACCAGCCCCCTGCTGAAGCAGGAGACCTTATACCATGTCAGACAGGTGGCTGTCCAGCCTCTTCTTAAAAGACTCCAGTGATGGAGCGCCCACAACTTCTGGTGGCCAGCTGTTCCACGGGTTAATTGATAGGAAGCTTCTCCTTAGTTCCAGGTTGCTTCTCTCCTTGATTAGTTTCCATCCGTTGCTTCTTGTCCTGCCCACATGTCTGAAACTAGTGCAGAGGCCCAATTCATATGTTCATTTTTATGCATTCATTTTCTAGCCTATATTTTATTAGATTCAGTGTTGCATTATAATCTCAAAAGCGCAATTTCAGAGCAGCATCAGAGTCGGGATCAGAAAAGTCTTTGCGCTGACTTTAAAGAGAAGGAAAAATTGGGAGGTCCTCAGAACAAAAAGGGTTTGGGGTCCTCCGGGGTCGGTCCCTGAAAATTTCCCCCTTTGAAATCTGCCTTTTACCTAACAGGTTTTCCATCAGCTCAATGTACAGATAAGTCCTCAACTTACGACAGTTCATTTAGAGACCGTTCAAAGTTGCAACGGCACAGAAAAAAGTGACTTACGACCGCTTTCCACACTTACAGCCGTTGCAGCATCCCCGTGGTCACGTGATCAAAATTCAGCCGCTTGGCCGCTGACTCAGAGTCATGACGGTCGCAGAGTCCCGGGGGGTGTGTGTGGAATCATGTGATCCTCTTTTGGGACCTTCTGACAAGCAAAGTCAATGGGGAAAGCCGGATTCACTTCAAATCATGTTACTAACAACTGCGGTGTTTCACTTAACCACTATGGCAAAAAGGTTGTAAATTGGGCAAAATTCACTTTACCGCTGTCCGGCTTAGCAATTTTGGGCTCAGTCGTAAGCGGAGGACTGCGTGTATTGCAATTCTGGCTTCCCTCCATTCGGGTCAGACTCTGTCTCACTTCTTCTACCTAATTAACCTTCCGAGCTTTCCTGCGCACGGGATCCCCTTTTGCCAGAGCCCTGCGGAGGTCGGGCCTTCACTCCCCAAATGAACTGATGAGGGGCTCGGTCCCAAAATGAGGCAACCGGCCTGGCAGGATTAATTCTGGATCAATCTGTTGAAATCAGGGTATTTCTTCAAGAGGCTGATCTCTCACTGTTGAATTTTGCCCAGTCCCTAGAGCAAGGATAGGCGACCTTGGCTCTTTTATGACTGGTGGACTTCAACTCCCAGAACTCCTGAGCCAGCCATGCTGAGGGGAAAGGGAGAGGTTTCCAAGCTGAGCCAGGCTGGCTCAGGAATTCTGGGAGTTGAAGTCCACCAGTCATGAGGGGGCCATAGTTCCCCCATGCTGGCTGAGGAATTCTGGGAGTTGAAGTCCACCAGTCATGAAGGGGCCATAGTTCCCCCATGCTGGCTCAGGAATTCTGGGAGTTGAAGTCCACCAGTCACGAAGGGGCCACAGCTCCCCCATGCTGGCTGAGGAATTCTGGGAGTTGAAGTCCACCAGTCACGAAGGGGCCATAGTTCCCCCATGCTGGCTCAGGNGGCCATTAAACATTTGGAGAATGTTTCTCCCTTTCCCCTCAGCATGGCTGGCTCAGGAATTCTGGGAGTTGAAGTCCACAAGTCATGAAGGGGCCATAGTTCCCCCATGCTGGCTCAGGAATTCTGGGAGTTGAAGTCCACGAGTCATGAGGGGGCCATAGTTCCCCCATGCTGGCTCAGGAATTCTGGGAGTTGAAGTCCACGAGTCATGAGGGGGCCATAGTTCCCCCATGCTGGCTCAGGAATTCTGGGAGTTGAAGTCCACCAGTCATAAAAGAGCCAAGGTGGCCAACCCCTGCCCTAGAGCAAGGGTGGGCAACGATGGCGACTTTACAACCGGTGGACTTCAACTCCCAGAATTCCTGAGCCAGCAAATGTCTATTAATAGGATAACAGCGTTGGAAGGGACCTTGGAGGTCTTCTAGTCCAACCCCCTGCTCAGGCAGGAAACCCTATACCAATGTTTCTCAACCTTAGCCACTTTAAGAGCGGTGGACTTCAATTCCCAGCAAGGCTGGCTCAGGAATTCTGGGAGTTGAAGTCCCCCGGTTGTGAAGTCGCCATCGTTGCTCATCCCTGCGCTAGAGGACATTTTGGCACCGTGTCAGGCTTGGCTGTGGGTTCCCAGCAGTAGCTGCCTTCTTGTTATGAAGACGACGTCTCTCTGTGTCTGTTTTCTTTCCATCTCAGTTTGCATCCAGACAATCGGGCCCTTTCACGGCCTGGGGGGCGGCGGAGGTCTTCTTTGAATCAGTTTAATATATAACTAGGGAGGGGGGGAAGAGGGAAATTTGGAGCAGGAGAGAAATCTGGGTCAACAAATAATATTCCTGCCTAGGTTGAGCTGGGAGTAATTGGACCAGCCATTTGTCCGAAATGGTATAGGGTTTTCTGCTGAGCAGGGGGTTGGACTAGAAGACCTCCAAGGTCCCTTCCAACGCTGTTATCCTGTTAATAGACATTTCAAAAAACTCTGATTAAAAAAGGTGGGTCCATCCCAATGTGGGGTGCTGGAAGCCACAGCCTCTTTCTGGCCTTAAAAGGGCTCCTGTGTTCACCTACAGTAATGGTCACAGGATTCAGAATAACGAAGTTGGAAGGGACCCCGGAGGGTCATCTAGTCCAACCCCCTGCCCAAGCAGGAGACCCTACCTAGATCATTCCGCTTGCACACAGGTAGAGCCATCGCCTGGGAAGGTCCGCAGAGGGGCCTTCCAAAGGCATTTGGGAGAGAATTTGCACTTCAGTTATGTCCAGAGGTCGGGCATCTTAATCTTAGCAACTTTAGGACATGTGAACTTCAACTCCCAGAATCCCCCAGATTACGAAGAACTGAAGAAGAAGGTAAGATTCTAAGATGCTAAGATTACGAAGAACTGAAGAAGCTTCTTGGGTGAGAAGTGAAACATTTTCAAGGAAAAAAATAAACCAGAAAACCCAGTTGCCTTTTGGGACAACCATGACCTGGATGATGGGGAATCACCACAGACAGTCAGATTAAGAAACACCCCAGAGGGTTGCGCCTGTGGGCACTTCAGGGGCCCCTCCCTGTGATCTGTGGGGCAGCAACCCCGATGGGGCAGGAGTCTCAGGGTGGCCTCCTTTTCCCTAACTCCCCAGTGGAGCCAACAGCCCTGCGATTCCCTGCGGGTCTCCCACTGGATTGGGGGTCCCTGGGTGGTCTTACCTGCTGGGAGAAGATCAGCCTCCACTCACCTGGGGCCTCTTGCAGGCCAGAACAAGGTTTATCTCACCTACATCAACCTTGTCTTTTTCTATTGTGTGATCCCAGCCTCCTTGGCGGCATGGATGATCGATTAATTTGCAAGAGATCTAAGTTCAGTCCTCCTTGAATTCTGTTTACCCTTATCGCCCAATAGTTCTCAGCTGACGACCACAGTTGAGCCCAAAATTTACGTTGCTAAGCGAGGCATTTGTTAAGTGAGTTTTGCTCACGTGTTTGCCACGGTTGTTAAGTGAATCCCTGCAGTTGTTGTGTTAGACGTATGGTTTGTTAACTGAAGCTGGCTTCCCCATTGCTTGTGAGGTCACAAAAGGAGACCTGGGTCGTTGCGGCTGTTGTAAATACGAGCCAGTTGCCAAGCCTCTGAATTTTGATCACGTGACCCTGGGGATGCTGCAACGGTTGTGTGAAAAATGGTTATCGGTGCCTTTTTTCAGTGACATTGTAACTTCAAACTTTGTAACTTCAAACATTGTAACTTCAAACATTGTAACTTCAAACACCTAGAGCAGCGGTTTTCAACCTATGGGTCGCGACCCCATTTGGGGTCGATCGACCATTTCACAGGGGTCGCCAAGCAAGGCTGTCCGCCATTTTTTTTCCCCTTTTCCGGCGGGTGCCTTACCTCCCTTGGGCTGGGCCAGCTGGTGGTCGGCCTGCTCCGTCTCTGCCGCTTGCCAGCTACGCCTCGGCCGGCGCAGGGGGCGGAACCACGCATGCGCGGCGCTCCCGGGCAGGGAAAGTCCTCGACTTACGACTGGTTGGGTAGTCCTTGACGTACGACCGGTTTAGTCCTCGACTTACGACCGGTTTAGTCCTCGACTTACGACCGGTTTAGTCCTCGACTTACGACCGGTTGGGGGTCGTGGCATTAAAAAGGTTGAGAACCACTGACCTAGAGGCAAACAAAGTCATTACTAAAAGCCAACATGGGTTTGTCAAAAACAGATCATGCCAGACAAATCTTATTGCATTCTTTAACCAAGTGACAAAATTAGTAGATCAGAGGAATGCTGTGGATATAATTTACTTGGACTTCAGTAAGGCATTTGATAAAGTAGATCACAACCTACTACTTGATAAGATAGAAAAATGTGGGTTACACAGCATCACCACCAGATGGATCCATAGCTGGCTGACCGGCCATACTCAGCGTGGGGTCCTCAATGGAACCGCATCTACATGGAGGAAGTGTGAAGTTGTTGGGATTTTATAGTTCAGGCTTCTATAGCAAAACTAGGCCAGTGGCCAGCTTGCGTACTAGAGGCCTAGGACAGTAAGTGAGGCAACCACATCCTCTGAGAAAATAACGGTTAACAGGAAGCTAGCATAGCAATGGGGCAAGAAGAAG
>NW_015389067.1:0-1363 GCF_001527695.2 Protobothrops mucrosquamatus | reverse complement strand
TTTGCTTCAAACGGGGGTAAATCACTCCCTCGATTGAAAAGCAATGATCTAATTGGCCTTCTGACATACATTTGGCAACACTTTCCATCGTACCCAGAAAAGGGGAGTTTTAAATTAAGTGCATGGACAAAATTCCCTACACCCCCACACAGAAAATATTAGAGAAACTATTTTGAAGTAGAAACAACAATAAAGGGAATTTTCAGAGTACATAAATTAACTCAAAATGTACTCCTCTGCAATGCATTTTGAACAAATAGGAATGTTTTGAAACTTCATGTAACTGTTAAGTTTAACCCTGTCAGACAATGTCTGATGGTGCTGTGTGTTTGACATGTATTGTATTTTGTTCATATATATATGTGTGTGTACATGTGTGGCCACCCAGAATATTATGCTTGGACTTGGAATGGTGAGAAAAATAGGAGATGAAAGGGCCCTATAAAACCATGTTTGGTTGAAATCAGCTCTTGATTTTTCTCGCTTTTTGCAGGACAAGTTATACGTTTTAATAAATGTTGTTTTAACAGTATTTCTGTATTTATGTTTATCTATGTTGTTTTGTGTTATTTCCAAGACTTGGAAGAGGGTCAAACCCTCTCTGATAACAACAATACAAAAAGGCCTTATTCAGAATGCGTGGTTTGCCTGGAGAAAGTTTGAAATGAAATATTTGTATGTGGAATTATTTATGAAAACAGTTAGAATGAAAGTGAATGAGTTCATTTGCTGATATTTCAGTGTGTGTGTTAGCCCTCAAACCCTACCCCCCACCCACCTTCTCCCAGGCTGTGAAAGAAATAATGAATGATAGATTTTGTTATTGTAAAAGTAATTGAAAAGTAATAGTAAAAGTTTCCAATCAAGGAGAGAAAACTATTCTTTGGTACAACTAGCCACAAAATGGAAGCTTTGCAAAACAACAACCCATTTCCTGCTTCTCTTCCTCTCCAGCAATGCCCCACCCGGCCGGAAATTGTTTCAACTGTGGTACACCCGGCCATTTTTAATCACAATGCCGCCCCCCCTGGGGGAGGGGCCTATTAAGGGCAGTTTATTCAGTCAACCAAACCAAAGACATTTTACCCAAAATGTAAAAAAGGAGTTTTTAATCAGTGTCGTTCAATTTATAGCAATTGTTAAGCATCTTTTTTGCCTACACACTTGCTCAGTCCATTATTTGATTTAGTGACCAAAGGAAAACAACCTAAAAATTTTCATTGCAGTTCCATCTGGAGCACTTGCCACAGTGGAACAAATTAATGACATTTTGAATATTCAATTTGTGGACAGGATTCCACATAACCATTGTCAGTTAACACTTTTGATCATGAACACCCTCACACTACCCACCGGTGCTATC
>NW_015389066.1:75355-105086 GCF_001527695.2 Protobothrops mucrosquamatus | reverse complement strand
AATGACCTCTTTAAAAATGTTTATGATTTAATGAGTGGTAGCCATCTTTGATGGAAGGTAGACTGTCCTCTATTAGGGGAAGAGATGTCTAAGGATGTAAGGAAATCAAATTGTAAGGAAAACCAGTTTGATGTAGTGATTAAGGTGTCAGGCTAGCAACTAGGGGACTGTGAGTTCTAGTATTACCTTAGGCACGAAAGCCAGCTGGGTGACTTTGGACCAGTCACCTTCACTCAGCCCAACCCACCTCACAGGGTTGTTGTGAAGGAGGGAGGAAGAAGTATTGTGTGTGTTTGATGTCTTGAGTTATTTATAAGAATAATAAAGGTGGGATATAAACAAACATTTAAAATAAATAAATAAAATATGAAAACCCTAAAGCAGGGGTAGGCAACCTTGGCTCTTTTATGACTCATGGACTTCAAGTCCCAGAATTCCTGAGCCAGCCAAGCTGAGGGGAAAGGGAGAGTTTCCAGGCTGAGCCATGCTAGCTCAGGAATTCTGGGAGTTGAAGTCCACGAGTCATAAAAGAGCCAAGGTTGCCTACCCCTGCCCTAAAGGGAAGGAAGGATGCAGAAGAGAGGGAGAGCAAATGACCCATAGTTAAGGAGAAGAACGGAGTTGGTTAAGGTCCATAAAAAGCCTCATCTTGGTAAAGAGAGGCCACCCAGAACAGAAGGGGCTGGGCAGAACTGCAAGTGCACAGTTTTCCAAGAATAAAACTTGGCTTAGTAGTGTAGGAGGCACTCAGGGTTACAGAGAGCATTAGGTGTAAGGATGACATGGTAGAGTGGGAAGCTAGTAGTCAGGGGCAGATGGTAAAGTGATGTGACCTTCTGGGGAAGATATTCTTAAAATAAATGAGAACAAATTAATTTCCTGGAAAAAAAAAGTGAGCCATGATTTCCTCCCCGGTACTTCATTCAGAATATTAATGAGACCATTATTCTTGCTGCTGTAGAATTTTGTTTGTATGTGACGAGTAATTGAAAAATGACATGAAATGATTCTCCTTTTCTTCCTACACATGCTTATGTAATTTGACACCGTGTCAGAATCTAAACCGAATTTTCCTACCTGTCAGAATATGGAGGAATTATTGTTACATCAATAACTGATTGTGGCATATGTTATATTGGACGCCCCTTTCCTTTCTTTCCTTATCAATTTGATTAAATATGTTAATGTGAAGCATCTTTTCATTTTAGTGGGTTTTTTTTATTTATAGAAAACCATTCTTGTGGGGTCATATTAAGCCACAATGAATGTTTTTGCATTTTCCCTTTGGGGTTTGTAGGAGCTGCCTTGGAATTTCAGAATGGCTTAGAAAAAAAGGAAGGAATTTGGAGACTTTCTTAGTAGACTGGAAAAGGATAACTTGGTAGTTCCAATCTGTTTTGGTTCCACTTCTCTGATCAGCTTCACGGCCTGAATGGGAAAATGGGACTACATAGCGTCTAATTTCTGTGGATTTGAAAGTTATTTCTTGATGGTCTCACATTTTTATTCTCATTAATAAGGAATTTAGCTTTGACTCCTTTGTTGTGAGAGAGGAATTCTTCTAGAAGTGGGGAAACTGCAGTATTGCTCCTAAGAATTCCATCTGCACTATTATGTAGAGAGACACACTACCAGAACAAAATCAATAACTAGAGTCAAACTGCTTTTCTATAGTTCAGTTAATCCATTGACAGAGCTTCTGTCAAGACAAGTATGGCAGAACATCAGAAATTATGGAATAATTACAAGGACTTGAACATTAGATTTTGAAGGCCATGCTAGAGCCTTCCATACAACAATGGGATTTGTTTTGCGTGGAACAAAAATCTTCAAAACAAACCTTCTAAGTAGATATTAGCTTGAACCTATATTATCTTCTTTATAACATCTTCCAATGCAACAAGCTCTCTCTCTCTCTCTCTCTCTCTCTCTCTCTCTCTCTCTCTCTCTCTCTCTCTCTCTCTCTCTCTCTCTCTCTCTCTCTCTCTCTCTCTCCCTCCCCCTCTCCCTCTCCCTCTCTCCCTCTCTCCCTCCCACCCCAAATTGTATGTGTGTGTGTGCTTCAAATTATGTATAATGTACTCCTATTGGAAAATCTTTTGCAGTTATGGATTCTTGGAAAACTTTTGTTTAGGTCTAAGTTGTTATTTTATGAATCTGTTTTCTTTATGCAGTATTTTTTCCAGATAGGATTTTAATGTAAAAGTAAAATTAAAGGTGAGTTTTTCCTAGGTTGAAGACTAGTTTGGGCATTATTGTACAGAATGATTAGCACAGCAGAAGAGAGCAAGCTTGTTTATTCCATGTATATCTTACCTTTCTTCAAGGGTGTTTCATGGGGCTAATATCGGTGGACTGATTGATTATATGCCATTAAGTCTGTGTTAACTTCTAGTCACCACATAGATTTCCTCCATGACAATCTGTCTCTAATTTGGTCTTTCGGGTCTTCCAACGGTGCACCCACTGCAGTGCCCATCCATCTTGCAATTGGTTGTTCTGTTCTCTTTCTTTCTATCTTCCTTGGCATTAGAACCTTCTCCAAAGGCTCTAACATTCTTACATGATATTCTTCACATATCCCTCTGAAGTAGGATAATTTGAGCCTGGTATTTTGTGCTAATATAACATGGGGCTAATATAAATTCAGTAAAATAATGAGATTGGAAAATGATTGCACTTCAACGTTGATATTTATATACTGTATCACTGTTAATCTCTCTTTCTTTTTTAAACTGATTACTTAAGTCTTCTCACAAATACGTTGTAAAAAATGAAGAAACAACGTTGCATGAATATGAACAGCCAGTCTCTCTATTAAAGCTCTCTCATATTCTCAGTTGTTATTTGTTGCACGGTAAAACAAGCTGATTGCTTTATAGTGAAATTGGTCAGATTGAATACACATTTGAAATGGGATGAGGAAAAACACAGCTGTAATTTTCTCTAATACTGAGCTATAGCAATCTTCTCCAATCAGGGCATTATTTCAGTGTAATTTCTATTATCCTGCTTAGAAAGTCTATATTAACTAGTGGTGATGGATGTCATAACTGAACATACCTGGAAGGTACCAGGTTGGGGGAAAGCTGGGCTGTATAGATTCTCTGAAATTATTTCTCAGAGCATCTTTTTAAGCACAGCAGCCTGCCCTCTGGTGGATTACATTATCAAGATTTAGATATTTATTTTGTAGTTGAGAATGGCCAACAGAAGGCTATATTTAAAAATGAATGGGTTTAGTGAATTTCTCCAAAATGGTCTGTTACACACAGAATGCTGCAAGGACACCTGCCATTTCTTTCCACTAAAAGCCATGAAGTCGTCTTTATTTTGTTTTGCAATTCCTGCCAGTCATTAGATGTCAGGTACTTTCGTCTGGCCCAATGGCAGAATATTTGACTTTAGATGGACTTCAAGAAACTACTCATTTTCTATAGGAGAATTCTAGATAATTCTTTTCTCTTTCATCCTTCAGGTGGCTGTTAGAGGTTCAGTATGTCCATTGAACAACGGAAGGCAGAGGCAGCAGCGACTGTCTCCAGATATGAAACAATGCTGGCTGGGCTTATACTATGATTTCTTGAATAAGCTACAGTAGCTTAAGTGAAAGTCAAACAAACTACATTATGGTTAGTGCAATGTGAGGCTCGGGTCTTCAGCTTTATCTTTCTTCTTCAACTTACTCTAATTCTCATCAGCATGGTGCCAGATAGAATTAATTGCCTCCTGCATTTTTGGCAGAGCCAGCCACTGGTTCATATCACATGGAGTGGGATGTGTAGACATTGCGCTAAGCCATGAACTATGCAAGATGAATAAACATAATGTGATTAGAAAACCATGGTTGGCTTGGTGTATTGTGAGAATCAAACCACTAATACAAGCCATGGCATAAATGATACACAAAAACAGTTTTTAAAAATTCTTTTTGTGTGGAAATTTGATGCTGGGAGTGACTAGTGAGCGTTCTTTACATCCAATAGTTCAGACTAGAGAAGGCAACACTACAGAATAAAATTCTAAGTGTATATGTATGTCAAAATTGTGAGCATGTATAATTAGGTGATCCAATTGTTTGCTGTGTTGTTGCTATTTTTTATCCCTTTGGAGAGTCTTAAAAAGTTCCAAAGTGGCTTTTAGCCCATCTCCTCCCAAATCCGAAGAAACCCTCAAAAGGAAGCACATGGGAAGAACTTGTCCTTGAGTAAGAAGCTGACTCCATGTTTGCTGCCTGGCTAGAGTGGTCCCTTCCCATCAGTCTTTTTCCAACTGGGGCTGGATTGTTCTTTGTTTGAACTAATATTGACCCTGGGTGACCCAGTGAGCAGAAGCAGTTGCCAGTGCATATTAATAGCAGTGAAATTCATTCAGTGCTAGCAAAGAACCCCATGCGTGAATGTAAGTCCAGTTGGCAAGGTAAGATAAAATCTGAAATGGTGTTGGCTTTGCGGCAGCTGTCATTCCATGACAATCAACTTCATCCAATAGAAAGCAGGTGGTTCACACATATTGTTTTTACTACATAGCATTTTAATTTTGCAAAGTCTCCCTGAAATAAATGGGACATTTGTGCTATTCATTGTAGGGCAGTTTAAAAAAAGAAATGCAAAGTCTGAATTTGAATATGCAGGGATATTACTTCCTATATAGAAAATAGCAGCTGGTGAACCTGTTTATTCCCTTTGGCTGCAGTTGCACACTACCCTAAAATATAACTAATTAACGTATTAATTAGGAGGTGATTACACAAATTTACTCAAAAGAAACACAAGTTAAAGCTTGTCTTGCTTAAGCGTGCCATTCTAATTGGCTGGTGGAGCAGCTAATCCTTGTTATGTCCAAAAGTTTTCCCATTTGATATCTTGGTTTTCCTACATTCGGAATTCACACTTCTTTTATGAATATAGGAAGAGACAAATCTGCTGTTAAGCTGGATATTAGTATTTCATGACACTGTAATTTTATATCATAGGAAAACAATAGCCATGCAGCTACTGTTGCCTGGTACATTTTTACCAGCAATGATATAAGAGGAATTTATGCTCAGTCCTGCCAGTGCCAGGGTAAAACAGAGATGTAGCATAAGAGTTCTGAAAACACACAGGGTCCCCCCAAAGCTTTGAGTACAGCCCAACTTTGTTAAAAATTTGCCATCCTGTGTGTTTGTTGGTATCTGTATGGTACTTTATAGATTAGAGATCCCAGCTTGTGTTGAAGAGCATGAACATGCCTGAGATAAAAGTGGGTGCTCAAAGATGGCTTGTCCATGTAAATAAACTGCCCGGTTGCCCAGGGCACCAAGTTAAATGGGGTGCCAAATTTTGAGAGGGGGAAAAAAAAACCTGCCCTTTGGAAGAGGGACACTGATTCCATGACTCAAAACTGATAGATGCTGTCCTCATCACTACTAGTGAATGCTGCGTGTGGCACAGTTGTCATTGTTAGCCTGATCAATATCAATGTAGTTGTGATTATCAACATTTGCCATTTGGAATTCAGAAGGCCTAGTTAATAAAAAGCATGAATTAATAAATGAAATTAAAAATAAAACACATGTTTGCGAAACTAAGAGAGAAGGGGAGGATCTGAAAGAACGTCATTTGATCTTGTAGAGTTGATGACTATATGCAGTGAAGCGAAGATGTAAGTTTAATTATGAATGAAAGGGCTAAAATGTGTGGCAGAAAGTATGAATTGGTATCATCTAGGTGGTTACGGGCATATGAAAGTATGAATCCATATTTTGGGGTTAATTGCTTGTTACACTCCAGTGAATGGTGATAATGGAAGAACCAGAGATGTGTTTTTGGAAAAAACTATGCAGTATTTTGAATGAAATAACCCAGGAGAAAAAAATTATTCTTCTAAAGGACATGAACAAAATGAGACAATACAGAAAAAGAGATTGGTCATTTGGAGACCAAACAATGAATAAGAATGAATAATGATAAATGTCTGGCTGGAAAATGTTGCTTGGGATTATGTGGTTTAAGCATTATTCATACATACATACACTGTATACTAGAAAGGCATATGAATCTAAGAGGATGATTTGTTTGATAGTTTATGATGGACTGAAATCACTTGGAACACTGCGACCACTTTTGCTTACCAAGATACAAAAAGATGTTGAGACTCTAGAAAGAGAACAAACAAGAGCAACAAAGATGATTGGTAACAGTAGGATAAAACCAGGGCTTTTTTTCTCATAGAACGCCCAGAACGGAGTTCCGGCACCTTTTTTGGATGGAACCTTGTAGGGTAAGTAAGGCAGGTTGTATGACGTGTGTGATTTCCAGCACCTTTTTTTTTTTTTTTTTTTTTAACAAAAAAAGCACTGGATAAAACATACAGTGAACAGTTGCAGGAATTGGGTATGTCTTACCTAACAAAGAGAAGGACTAGGGATGATTTGTTAGCAGTGTTCCAATATTTAAAGGGCTGCCACAGAAAGGAGGAAATCAATCTATTTTCCAAAGCATCTGAAGTAACAGTTGGAAACTTAACAAAGAGAAATCCAATCTAGAACTAAGGAGAAATTTCCTAACAGTGACAATAATTAATCAGTGGAGTAGCTTGCCTCCAGAAGGTGTGGGTGCTCCATCAGTGGAGATTTTAAAGAAGGGATGGGACAGCCATTTGTCCGGCGTGCCTGGCTGAGGAATTCTGGGAGTTGAAGTCCACAAGTCATAAAAGGGCCAAGTTTGAAGACCCCTGGTATAGGATCTCCTGCTTGAGCAGGGGGTTGAACTAGAAGACCTCCAAAATACATTCCAACTCTGTTATACTGTTACAATTAATGAAGAATACAAGGTTAATGAGAAGACAGACCATTGTCGATATTGTAATATTAAGATTGGGACTTCAGAAAAAAAAGGAATGCAAGAAAAAAGGAAAGGAAAAAAGTGAAAGAAATGAGAAAGGGAAAATATCAAATTATCAGATGATAGGTTACTTTCCCAAAAGAATAAATGGGAAGTACATGTAAGGAAACATAATATTTGGAATGGAATAAAATTTTTCCCAAAATGTCTGTGGAATGGGATGTATGATCATGTGACTGTGGGAACCTGATGGTGTAAGTTCAGGGATCAATCATAAAACTATTTTTCCCCACCCTGCCATAAGTTAGAATGGATGCTAAACAGGGCTGTACAGTAGTTAATCAAGGATACCTGTAATACATAGACCATAAACCTATTAACTGGATTTCATTTCATTTAAAAGTAAATTAATTTTAAGTCAATTTAGTTTTTCTCCTGACTTCAGCCACTTTGAGGAATACGATCATAATTTTACAGTCAAAAGCAAAATGAGCTGAAAAGGTTGCACGCCTTGGGGCAGAATACTTTAAGTCAAGGGTCCACATTCAGGGTGCAGGAAGAGGGGGAGCAAGAGCTACTATAAATGGAGATAGGCTTGCTTCCTCAAATAAGATGGACATGGATCAAATGGCATTGAGGAAATATTTGAGATATTTCATAGTGGAGTGGGGGGAAAAACACTCTTAACAAGGACCATGATGGAAAATTGCAAAATGCATTTTGCAATTTGCAAAATTAATGCATTTTGTAAAGACACTGGAGGGTTTTCTTCTTCTTTTCTTTCATAATGCCAGAACTGAAATAGCAAAAAAAGAAGCACTTCTTCCTGGATGAACCTATGCAATTTACTGCCATATGACTGGGTGACACTCATTAACTTATAGGTGAAAAAAAGGATGATGAAGTTTGTTGCAGTTATTAAGCGTTATATTCCCTCCTTTTGCTTTTCCCAAAAGCCCAGGAATGTTTGGAAGGAATCATTTCACTTGAGTGAAACTCATCTATATACACTCTCTGACAAGGTTACACGATCATTCCATGTATACACTGTGCATACCATATTTTGGAGATTCTTGTTTTTACCTTAGTTTTCCATTTGCTCAGCATTCAGTTTCATAGGTTTTCCCCTCCTTTCTCCATGGAACAAGTGTTTTTGGAAGTGGGGTAGTGGTTTGTCAATTCCAATAGATGACCAAAATCCTGTTAATTGTGGGATTGTTCAGAGAGAATACTAAATTATAATTTTTACAGTTCTGACTTGGTGTAAACTTTGTAGTGGGACACTATAATTGGTTCAACAGATTGGAGTGAACCTAGAATAGGTACAATCTATAGCCAGAAAACTAATTCCAAACCATGTTTTGTTGTCCTACTTTGATATGCATCACAACCCTAATTTATGAATTGATATAGGTCTGTACTTTGACTTTACAAAGCATTATTGTGGAGTGATATCTGACTGGTGGTTCTCTTTTATTACTTAGCCTCCTGCTTGTGACTTTTTTGCTTTTCATTCCTGCTTTTATATCCTCTCTCTCTCTCTTTCTCTCTCTCTCTTTCTGTGGCTTTTCTCCATCATAAACTTTTCTCACAAGATGCTGTTTTCAGCAAACAGATCCTGTTCCTGAATCTAACAGATAATTCGGGAAAAGGACAAATTGTGGAATAGGGATTCAGTCAGATTGTTACGGTGCTTTATTTTTCTCGAGAAAGAAACTAATTGTGGATGCATAGTTAAATCTTTGACTATATGGCCTGAGCGCTCAAGAATCTTTCCTGGCTGTTGCTGGCTTGGAATAACATACAGTGTTGAAGAGGTCAGCCTCATGAGCAGTAACAGAAGCATACTTCAATCAAAATGAGATTGATGCCATGACTTCTACATTTGAACAATGTATTGACATGTCTGTTGACTATAAACACAACAATAAGTATGTCGGAGGGCATTGGCTTAGAAATCAATTCTACCCTGTAATTACTGTACCAATTTTGGGTTTATTTATTGTCATTATTCAGTGTGGATGATTAAGTTTAAAGATTTAAAAGGCTTTGGCTCACCTCCTTCCAACATCATTCTGCCTTTGATGAGAAAGGGATTGGTGTTCTAGCAAGAGTGAGATAGAGGGCCTTCTCAGTGGCTGCACCAGTACTATGGAACCCCTTCACTATTATTGGCACAGCTATTTGAAGCCACGAGGATATAATATGTGTCATAATTTCTTCAGGCCAATGAGGAAAATTATGTTTTGATGCAAATTACACAATTCATGTCCAGTAAGTGCTGAAACGGTTAAGCAGTTAAACTGGTACCAGGACACCCATGTTTTAGCGCCCATTCTTAACCAAAGGCGATCACTGGATGATGGTCAGCTTAATCAACCCCTTACAAGGTGGTTTCGCAAATATATAGGAGGAGAAAAAACTATGTATGCTACCTTAGACAAAAACAAAAATAAACCAACAAATTAAACTTCAAGAGACCTGTGACTTTGTTCACCCTCCTTTGCATTTATGAGTGTCCATGATTCTGGACATCTGCTGACTTACAGATAATTTTAAATAGCAATCCATCCATTATAGGCCCTGGGAAAGGGAAGTAAATAGCAACTCCTAAATGATTAAATATTTGTTGTGGTGCCTGCTTGTGTAACTGTTGCTAAATCTGTGCTTTGCAGTTTGTGCGATGACCACTATGTGGCACTGCAGCCTTGGCAACTGAAACCAGAAAATTGTCTGCATTGAGAATTACTTTTTTCAAACCTGGATAATATATTCAAGATACGGAAATTATATACATCTGAGCCTATTGTCTCAGATTGTTGATTCCTCCAAGTAGTTTTGTGACTGATACCAATTGTTTAATTTCCTGGTTTTCTTTAATATATAACCTTTTAAATTTGAGATGCAAAAATTCTTTCTGGGTCTGCATGCAGTGCATATATTTTCCATTGAAGTATGCTCCACATTTTTGAATTGACATTATTTATAGGAACAGTTGCAAATTGCTAGTTAATATGGGAACACTATAGAAATGAAGTTGGGAGATAAGTATATGTTTGTGTGTATTTACAATTAATTTTTCCATTGAGCTGAAGTCTTTGTCTTAGCATAAAGCTTTAATAGATTTACTGTTTATTTATTATTTTTTTTTACTCTGGCACTATTATAGAGACTCTTGATAATTCACATCTGTTAGCAGGCATTGAATAAAACATCAAACTATTAAAACAAATAATCACACTATAATTAGTTGATCTGATCACATTTTCCATCGGCTCCTGTTTTTTTTAAAGATAACTTTATTAGATCTTTTTTTAAAGTAGAGAAATAAAAACTAACAAAAACGAATAATTAAGTACAAAAAAATAAAAAAGAAAAGAAGGAACAAAAACAAAAATGCAGAAAGAAAAAGAAATACAAAGAAATGATTTCTGAATTTCATTTACAACAGATATAAATATACCTTTACATTGAACTCTTACTATAAAAAAAGAGAATAACATTTCTGAAGGCTTCTCTTTGGTTGGGATGAAGGGTTAGCTTTAAAAACAAAAACTGATCAAAGCTAAGGCTGATTGGAATACAGCAGTGATGGCGAAACTTTTAGAGACTGAGTGCCCAAACTGCAATCCAAAACCCACTTATGCATTGTCAAGTGCCGGGTGGGTGTGGCCCATTGGCTGGGTGTGGCCAATTTGGTGGACGTGGCCCATTGGGTGGGCATGACTGCAGTGGTAACGGCAGACTGGGTGGGACTAAAAAGTTCAGTCAATCAATTCCAACTTTACAAAACTTTTTTTTCTCCACGAGAAGTTGAACTTGACTGATTGAACCTTATTTATTTTTTTTTGCACATGGTGGCGGAGGCCTAAAGTGAAAACGTTTTGTAAAACCCAGCTGAAGGCCTAGGACTGGGGCGATGGCGCACGTGCCCACAGAGAGGGCTCTGAGTGCCACCTCTGGCACCCGTGCCATAGATTCGCCACCACTGCAATACAGGGTAATAAGTATGTTTCCTAATACCTCTTTCGTACAGGAAATAAGAGTCTTTCTCAAGTCAACTTTAATACCTGGTGGGTACATGGATATATCCTTGTTGTTTTCTTGTCATTTATATTGTCATCTACTTTCTGGTGCTTTACTTCAATTGACCTTCAATTTCCACCAGTCCCACCTAGTCCAGCAGCAGAGATTGTGGTTGCTGAAGCTCAAAACATCTGGAGAGCATCAGATTATCCACCCCTGCATATTTTTCTCTATCCCAGCCCCAATATAAGGATGTCAGCTAGATGTATGTGTAAAAGGCAAAAAAAGAAAAGAAAAGAGGAACACTCTTAAATACTTAGGATAAAGTACAAGTGGTAAATCGGGATTCTATAGGTGCATTTGGCTATATCTCCTCTTAAATCTAGTTGTCATGACCATTGCTATAGAAGTTGGAGTTTGTTATCCAACACATATAAGGGGTCTGGAGAACTAGGTTAGGGAAACTAACATCATTCTGTGGAACTGATTTATTCTTCAGAAGACTAATACGGGAGTCAATCTCTCTCTTGGAATTTTAAAATTGTGTCTCCTCCAATATTCTTCCCAGGTTCTTGTTCAAAGGAGTCACGGTAGTGGATGTGTATCAAAATATATATTGGGGTTCTGTGCACCTTTTGAAAATGATTCAGAAAATTATTTCAGACCTTGCATGAGCAGAGAACCACTATTTAGCTATTCACTAAAACAGCCTGACCTTTTTCAGATTTCCACACAAACGTGAGATTGACTGCTTTAAAAGTCACGTTAGGTTTCATGAGTTGACTCCTTTCACAAAGGCCTGGAAAAGTTTGGGCTGCGTCAGTGAATAGAAAATAAGTGCTGTGTTCACACAAAGTCCAGGAATAATTTTTGAACTATGCACTACCCAGTCAATATAGTGGGTTAAGTCCATAGTCTGCCCATTTGAGTGGGATCCCCTGAACAATTTCAAGCTTCAGGATTCTCTAATAAAGAAGAGGGAGAGAAAAAATAAGTCACACTAGATCCAATTCTTCCAACTCCAGATGAATTTGATAAATAACTATAATAATGACTTATGAAAACACTAATCTGAGAATACGGATATACAGCAGGGATTAAATGAGAATATCTCCATCTGTAGCAACACAGCATTTTCCTGTAATAGATTAGTTCCCTTGTAGATCTGCTTCTTACAGCCTCTACATCTGAATGTAACAGGGATTATTAAAATATGTTTAAAAAGAAGGCTGCTTCATCATAGATAATTGCCGGGCAGATATGATTCCAATTCCACATTGATAAGAATCTAAAAGATTCAGGACAGAGAATTTGGGAATCCTTCTAGAAAACTAGTAAACTTTGAAGGCTACTGTCAACAGCCAGCTTGAGAATCCAAATAAAACTCTAGGTTCATTCCATTTCCGAAAATCTTACTGTTTATTGAATACACTGCATGACTTTGTCGAAGCAAAACTAACTCTGAGGTTCCAACACCAGTTCATAGACTTAAACAATAATTTTCCCAGCCAAACCCACAACAAGTTAATTTTGTTATGGGAACTGTCTGCTTCAAATCCACACCTGTTCTGGTGTCCTTGACAAGGCTTCAGGTTCTCACAGTCTTCAGTTGAATTGAAGAGGTTTCGATTCTCCATTTAACCCACTTGAAAGTAACATCTCTTCCCCCCCTTAATCTAAAGGCAAGATGAAACACAGAGGCACATAACTGCCAGAGTTTCATCCTTGACAGCTACCATTCAGGACTTTGTAGCCACACTGTGGCTATGTTACATAGTATGCTACACCATGATTAACTCTATAGTGTCTTGCTGAATTGCTGAGTACCTTTCCCAGAGAAAGTCTATATTGTTATTTGAAAATTGTGCTTGTGAGATGATTTATCAACTTTTGACATAAAAGGTGACAGAGAATCCTGACTTTAGAAAATCTTTATGATCAAATTATCATATTACAGTAAGCAAACCAGCTGACTTACACTGATGCATGAGGATTACACAGTAGAATACAGGAAGGTTGCAGATCATAAAAGCTTTCCGTGAGGCCTTTCCTGTATTTGCAGTGAGGTTCTTTTGAAGTATAAATCTTATTACTCAGTCCCAATTTATAGTTTTCCTTTGACACTAATAGTCTACAGTGTATTGCAACAGTGAATAAATCAGTCAAGAAAAATATCTTTGTTAAGAGTTAATGAAGACACAGTTTGAACTTATCAATAAATGTGATTATTTCAAGAATTCAGAAAAGATATAAGAAAGTAATCTAAGTAGTCTACCCGTAATCAAGTCTGGTTACATTTTATTATGTGTTCCTTTGTATATAAAGCACATATGAATGTATGTTTATACAGGTGGACACACATCCACATATATGCAAAGTTATACTATATTTTGGTATACAAAATTAAAGCATCAGAGTGCAAGTACATATAGGCACAACAATCAGCTTTAAAATAAAACTCCTTTTCTTATTCTCCTGGTAGGCTCTGTTGTTTGTAGAGCTACTTTTACCAGTAATTCTACAGAAATATACATAGTTATTTACTTTTTTATTTATTCTTTCAATTTCTATAGCTGCCTTTCTTTAGTCCATGATTCTGGAAGGCTTACAGTAGTTACAACACTTGCTATGTAAATAGAAGGATGCTGGTTCAAAACCCAGAAGAAAATACTATATTTGTTTCCTCAAACTCTATTTCTTTCCTTTCTTCTGGGTTTTAAAAAATATAATATCCTTTTTCTGGTTATTGTGGGGGAAAAAAAACGAAATTGCATGGCTGGGTTTATTATTATTTTTTTACAAAAATTTTCCTTTTTCCTTTTCTAAGGAAAAGTAGGTAGCTTGGGGAAAGAAAAATCACAATTTGAAATAAAAAAAGTTTCTACCAGATTTTGAAATAGCAATCTTTTATTCATAAGACAGATGTTAGAAGTAGCTGTCAAAGATATTAAAGATCATGGTGGTCACTGACTCAGCTGAGGGAGCATTCTTCTGAGAAGTAGCTAGCGAATTGCTGGGTTTAGCCTGTAATGGAGTATAGTGCACCAGCCAAAACAGACTGAAGCAGTGGAAGCAATATAAAAAGGGGGGGGGGGAATAGTTTAAAACCACAGCTGGAAAATGCACCTGAAAGTCAAATTTGCCATGAGAAAGGTGATATTAGGCATTTGTGCCCTCTAGAACAGTGGTTCTCAACCTTTTTAATGCCGCGACCCCCAACCGGTCGTAAGTTGAGGACTAAACCGGTCATAAGTCGAGGACTAAACCGGTCATAAGTCGAGGACTAAACCGGTTGTAAGTTGAGGACTACCCAACCGGTCGTAAGTCGAGGACTTTCCCTGCCCGGGAGCGCCATGCATGCGTGGTTCCGCCCCCTGCGCCGGCCGAGGCGTAGCTGGCAAGCGGCAGAGATGGAGCAGGCCGACCACCAGCTGGCCCAGCTCAAGGGAGGTAAGACACCCGCCGGAAAAGGGGAAAAAAAATGGCAGACAGCCTTGCTTGGCGACCAGCGTGAAATGGTTGATCGACCCCAAATGGGGTCGCGACCCATAGGTTGAGAACCGCTGCTCTAGAAGCAGTTGCTGGCCTGTAATGGTCAGGGAGCAGCCAGGCAGGCACACCTGAAGTAAGGCATTCAAATTATTTAAGCTTTTGGGATTTCTAACTTCTTCAAAAACAAAATAAAGCATCCCATTGTTACACTAGCCAGAGGCAGGAGCATATGGATGGGGTATATGCAAAACAGAAGAAAGAAACTAATTGCTTGGTGTACTCCTAAGAGACAGTTTTTAACTGTACAAATACAGATTAACATAATTCAGTTTTCTCTCAAAAATGATGTTAAAATAATATCCCACTTGGCCAATAACATGAAACTTGGGTTAAATAATGGATATCAAAAATGGGGAGCATCTGGACTACAGTCCTTAGGAAAGACTCTTCCCTCAGAGGCCCATTCCCTGCTAATCTGCTTTGTCTTCACCGTGTCTTTCCCTTTCATGGGGGTCAAAGAGAAGGGAAGCAGAAGTCATATTGTTCACTCATGAAAGGCTGCCACAAAGAGGACGGGGGCCAACTTATTTTCCAAAGCACCAGAGGGCAGGACAAGAAACAATGGATGGAAACTGATCAAGGAGAGAAGCAACCGGGAATTAAGGAGAAACTTCCTAACAGTGAGAACAATTAGCCAGTGGAACAGCTTGCCTTCAGAAGTTGCAGGTGCTTCATCACTGGAGATTTTTAAGAAAAGACTGGACAGCCACCTGTCTGAAATGGTATAGGGTCTCCTGCTTGAGCAGGGGGTTGGACTAGAAGACCTCCAAGGTCCCTTCCAGCTCTATTCTGATTGACCTTAATGTAGAAATATTAGAAGGATCAGCTCAGTTTTTCCCTATGCTCTGCCTTTCCTCTTACATTTGACTGTTCAAAGTTATAACGGTGCTGAAAAAAGTGACTTTTCATAATTCACTTTTTCAATGCCATTATAACTTTGACCTTATGACTGATCCTCACACTTATGACTGTTGCAAAATTTGGGCACTTGGCACCCATCAGGTATTTATAATGGTTGCAGCACCCTGGGTCATTTGATCACCATTTGCAGCTTTCTCAGAGGGCTTCTGACAAGCAAAGCCAATGAAGCTGACTTGATGTGTGATTTGCTTGACTACAGCAGCAAAAAGATTTGAAAATTCACTTAATGACTACATTGCTTGGCAACAGAGGTTCTGGTTCCAGTTGTGATCATAAGTCGAGGACTATTAAAGCTAGGTGACAATTTAAAAAATATTATGAGTTGAATTGCTGGGTGGAGCCACCCAGTTTCCCTTTCCAGTTTCCCTTTCGAGGCCTGGAAAGGATGACATACAGTAAAAAATTTTATGATAGCAATTAAAATTCTGCTTTTGAAGGTAAGCTTCAGGGACTGAATGAATGCTATTATAGCTGAGATACTAGTTTTTTTTAATCTGGTAAGGCTTTATTGTTAGGTTTGTATTAACTGAGATAGCAATGGCACTATAGCACTTAGACTTATATACCACTTCACAGAGCTTTACTTTACTCTAAGTGGTTTACAGAGTCAGCATATTGCCCCCCAATAATCTGGGTCCTCATTTTACCGACCTCAGAAGGATGGAAGGCTGGGTCAACCTTGAGCCGGTGAGAATCGAACTCCTGGCAGTCAGCAGAATTAGCCTGCAATACTGCATTCTAACTACTGCGCCACCACAGCTCAATATGATATGATTTTTTTTCTCAGATGCTGATTATTGATCTGCTGTTTTGGGATTATTGGTTACTTTTGTTGTGATTATTTCATTGTACTAGTTATAAACTGCATACATCTCTGAAGCGACACTCATCTTTTGCAAATAAATAAAAATTTAAAATGCTTTATGTGGCCACACAGGCATGACACCACTGAGCCCTGGTGGTGCAATGATTAGAATGCAGTATTGAGGGCTCACTCTGCCCAATGCCAGGAGTTCGATCCTTCCGAGGTTAGTAAAAAGAGGACCCAGATTGTTGGTAGCAATATGGTGGCTCTGTAAACTGCTCAGAGAGGGCTGTGAAGCACTATGAAGCAGTATATACTGTATATAAGTCTAAGTGTTATTGCTATGGAAATATTTTTGTTGTTGTTAGTTGCGAAGTGGTGTTCAACCCATCGCAACCCCATGGACAACATTCCTCCAGGCCTTCCTGTCCTGGAATTCCTTCCTTAAAGAATAATGGAACCTTTCATCAAAGATTTTTGGTATCAGAAAAAAAAAATCTAATATAACCTGATAAAATTAGTGAAATGGATAAGACAAATGGTTATGTTATAGCCATAGCATAGCATTCCCTTAAACTTGTATCCTTCCAAATGCTGGAAATGATAATTTTGGGGATCCTTGGACAGTGGAAATTCAGTGGAAATTCTGTAAATAGTAGACCTCACATGTGAAGATCAAGTTGGAGATTCCTTCTGGATATCTTCTCTAATCCTAGCATAAGGCATCTATTCCAGTTTTAACACCATTCTGGAACACAATTCTTATTTATTTCCATGAGAATGTAAGCTGCTCTAATGTGATTCATAACAACTTCCTCAGCTAATTCACAGTAGATACACCTAGGTAACATTGTGTCAGTCATCTGATAGTAATTGTTACTTTTCCTTCTATAAATAACTCATCAGGATCTCTTTTGTTAGTTTACACTCACCTTTGACTCTATATCAGGAAGCTGCTAATGGCATAGCTGTGAATAGACCTGCAACGTCAGGAGGTATCAAACAATGATACAGCTTTTTGTTATTTGCCGAGTAAAGTGTCCGTATCGCTTGGTTCAATATGGCGCCGGGCTCAAAGTAAATACAATATAGATCTCTTTACAGAAATTTGCCAGGACGAAGCTTGGGTAATTATTGTTAATAATTGCTTTAAAGTTGTTTCTTAAGACGGTAATGGAATTATGAGCGGCATGCCATGAGGCGAAGGGAGATTTGGCTGCTACTTGTCTGATTTTAATTGGTGGCTGTTTTATTCACTTATTTTTAGCTGCTTTTATTCTCCAGACTGTTTATTTGACAAGACTGTTTTAATGAGAATATTGATTTGAAAAATTAAACAAAGCTTTAAAGGGGATCAAAGAGGAGAAAATTCAGTAAGATGCTCTTTAGAGTGGGAGATCAAGCAAAGAGAAACTTAATGGGAGCCTTTAGAAGCTTGACGTGGGAATTGACACACACACACCCCCCAAGTAGATTTGTATCTGGGTGTTCATTCAGATGCAGCTTTGAATTTCATGTTAGCAAATGAGGGTGGGCCATCTCTTTTCTGTTGAGGGCTGTGTTCCTTCAAAACATTTGGGGGTGGAGGCTGATTTTTATGCCCAATGACAGCAATAAGCAATGGGTATTATGTGCAAATATGGTACACCCCAAGTCATGGAAAAAGAGATAAGGGCTACAATGTAGAGATTGTGTTCACTCATCACTACAAATAAGAGGACTTGATTAACCATAGTTATTGACTAAACAGCAATTGACTGGGTTCATAGTATCTGTGAAGCCAGAGATATGCAACTTTAATAGGTCCAAGAGCCAATAAAACAATATGTCGGGGGCTCTAAGGCAGATGGGGAGAGCCCCTCCGCTACCCAAAAACTACAAAATCAGCATCACATTGTTTTAGTTAATTGTTTAATTATAGAGCACAATACAGATTATTGAATAATGGCACTACTTTTAATAATATGGTATAGTGGTTGAAGTGTTGAATCAGGATCCAGGAAACCCAGATTCAAACTCACTCTTAGCCATGGAAGCTTCCTAGGTGACGTTGGGCCAGACTCTCTCTTTCTCCCTCACAAATCGGTGGAGGGAGTAATGACCGTCCCTCCCCAGTGAGCATCTGTGTGGATGTATATGTGTATGTATGAAGCATATGATTGGTTTGCATTCCCTAATAGACGAGGGAATCTAGGGAAATCTAAGGGGGCCACAGTTGGTTCCCTTGTGTAATGATGTGGTGATCCATCTACCAAGACTGAGTTCACGTACTTTACTAAACTCAAACCAAATATTATTGGTTAGCAGTGTAACACAGGAACAAGGTCAGTGTGATGTAAAACAGGAAAGGGAAGACGAGAAGGTTGGAAAGAGAAATAAGAAATGGGAAAGGAAATTGAGGCAGAAGATTGATGAAAGGTCAGGAGTATGGGTGGGGGAGTGGGGATAAGAAAGGTTAAAGGTGACACACGGATTAGAAATGACCCTACATTTTTGGCTGAAGGCCTCCCATTCAAGCACACTCTCCTGTAAGCAGTCCTGTTAAAATGTAACTATAATTTGCCTGACTTGCTTCAGAAACATTCCTGCTTTCATTGGTTTTCATCCCCCCCCACCCCCCTAAACTATGTCTGGCAGGAATGAAGGGCAGCTTGCTGTAATTAAATTGTGGAAGGATTACCTACTGGTGTTTTCAATCTCCCTTAGCAAGGAAAAGAATTGACGACTTAACCTCCACTAAATAAGCTATGCTCAACATAACACAAGCCCACTATGGGATCCGGACATATTCCTCAGGATAACAATAAACATAGAGGCAGTCCTGGGTCCTGCGCATCACAAAATGGCTAAATGGAGGCTTAGTTACCTCCTCAGTGCTTTCATTCAATTATCTAAAGAATGTGCAACTTGGCAGTGTTAAAACACTTCAAATTAAGAGGAGTTCAAATAATGTGGATATATTGTACATAATTACTTGTAAGCTGTTAAGGAAAGGTTGTTTACACATATGCAACTTTGCATGCGTTGGTTGTGTTGGTGGTGCTTAAAAGTTTTTGTCTCATTAGTTCTACATATTTTTTTTCCAATCTCATTTATAAATTTATTATTAAAATATAAATCGGATTTCTTCTTGGTAGCTTTCCAGCCTTAATTCAGCATATTTGCAATTAAAATGCAGTATAAAATTAATAATTTCATACTAGGTAAGAAATAGGCATCTGCTGCCTTCAGCAATATAGTGACCTACAGCTCCAGTAACAATTCAATGACGGGTTTATGGGAACTATAGTCCAAAACTAATCCTGGAATAACTTTTTAGTGTTCCAATGTATGTGTATGTGATGACTGTCTGTATTCCACAAATATTTACATTTAGCATTTCACAGAATTTTGTTTGAGAAATATTAGAGTGCACACTTTACATTGAAATCCCTAAAGCATAACAGAACATACAAAGAACAGATATAATTTTATTTATTTATTTATGAATGAATGAAAATTTATATGGCCGCCCATTCACCCTCAGTGACTCTGGGCAGCTTACAGAAATAAAAATCTAATATACAAACCATTAAACAATAACACACCATCCCCCTGGCGACAACAGTCAATCAGATTGCTGTCATCTTTGGCTCTGAAAATGCCAGCAAGCTATCAATGAGCTATCAGATGTCTATGGAGATTCTCAATCATCCAGGTCATGGTTGTCCCAAAGAAGCTTTTTCAAAAGGCAACAAAAATCTTTGTTTTTTGTTGAAGATGTTTCGTTTCTGATTGAAGAAGCTTCTTCAGTTCTGACTGAATGGTGGTGGATAGAAGGATCCTGAAGAAGCTTCTTGGATGAGAAGTGAAATGTTTTCAGTGAAAAACAAAGTCCAATTACCTTTTGAAAAAGCACCTTTGGGACTATCAGAACTGGAGTCTTTGTTTTGGAAATGGGAGAAGTTTGGGAGTTTCTGATAAATTAGAAAAAGAGGCGGTAAGAGAAAGCTGGGATTTGAAAGATGTCCATCTTCAAGTTAGTATTTTTCAATAGATTTCAGCAGGATTATTCTTGGCAGGAATCCAAGAATCTCCAATTCCAGAATTCAGCATTTGTTTCTTCTTAGGGAGCCACACGACATGGCTGGGGCTATGTTTACTAGCCAGTTTAGGGTGATTGATCAACACTGATTGTAACAAATTATTTCTATATAAGTGAATTCAAACAGTTCTATCTCATTTTCCATAATTTTGGTCAATCCAAATCTATTTTTTCTATTTCCCAACCTTATCTCCCCCTCCCTCACTTTGGCATTCTTCTCACATCAATAGATTAAGCATTGTTTTTGATCTGAGAAATCTCCTTACTTCCCCTAAAGGGAATTAAAAAGTATGAATACATTAGCTAAAGCTGACAACTTAGAAATTATGAAGAAATCAGAGTACTGCCATTTTATTGTTCTCTCTCTCTCTCTCTCTCTCTCTCTCTCCCTCTCTCCCTCCCTCTCTCCCTCTCTCTCTCTCTCCCTCCCTCTCCCTCTCCCTCTCACCCCTCTCTTATATGCATACTCATCCCCCGGTGAGTATAACAGATCAAAAGACAATGACAAAGGTTTTTTTTCCTATTATCAACAAATGCAATTTTTATTCAGATGTGTATCATCAACTGTTAGTGGTCAAGTCCTTTCATTTGCAAGTATGAAGAATGTAACATTTATATCCATCGATGTACTGTAGCATATTTAGGATATTTAACATATTTAACATAGTTAAAATTATTGAAATATTTAATGTTTAGGATTGCATCCTTAATAGAACATTTGTAGATATTAGGTGGCCATTTGATTTCATTACCTTAATAGAACATTTGTAGATATTAGGTGGCCATTTGATTTCATTACCGTTTCATCTTGTAAAAATATATTTTATGCTAATAGCATTTTGAATTTATTTTGTCCTGCTGCTTGTAGGCACATTAGTTGCACAGGTTCTTTAAAACAGATATGAATAAGTTTCCAGTCATGATTTGGATATTTTGTTAAAATATCAGAGTTTTTTTGGAGTACACATTTACTAGTTACAGGAAACGCTGACAATAAATAGATAAAGAGCACGCTAACTAAAAATTAAGAAGAATCTCTTTATTTTGCATCCCTGCATAATTCATAAAGTATTCATGATCATTTGAAACTAATACAGTATAATTTGGGTGAGACTTGGCATCTAATTTTTTTAAGATATTTGTAATTAAAGTTAACAGATTAAATTAAAAAAAATAGTCTTATTCATTCAATGGCCCTATCATGATGGAAATGCTATGTATGCATTCCCTAAATACACTAACTAGGTAACTTGGCCATTCTGTTCCATTGGGTGATCAACTGAAATTAGGTTCACTTGTTAAATGGTAAATAGGAAAAAAGCTATCTTGTTGGAGATGCCTCTAATTCATCTCATCTAGTATTCTGTTTTTAACTATATGCCTGAAATTGCCCAGCCAGAAGATAAAAGGCATCGCCATCCTGTCCTTGCCCACCAGTGCCTGACTCTCTGGTCTGCCATTTCTGAATGCTAAAAAAGCTACTTTGTTATGACGTTGGGTAGGCTTATTTTTTTAAAAATCGTCTTACATGTTGGCCATTATTGAATCTCTTGGTGAAGAATTCCCTCTATGTGAGATCAGTTTGGAATAGAAAGGGAGAACACATTCTCTTTCCCTAATATTAATCATTGCATAAACTTATCAGCTTCTCTCTTTCTCCATCAGTTGTACCAGGAGTTCTGCTACACAAAACTGAAATAAAAGCTCACCAAAGTAGGAGGCCTTCATAAAATTACTGATAGGAAAAAAAACTGGTTATTGCAGTGAATGATCTTGCAAACCGTTGCTGAAAGTATGTTGTACTGGAGGAACTCCCTCAAGCCTACCAGAATTTGCCTGTTGAACATAAATGGTAGTTTTGACAAGAGGAATGTCAATAATAATGAACATGCAGTTAATTCAGCTTTTTCCAGTCTAGCATCTGAACTACAGCATTATACTGGTTTGGAACTGTGGAAACTGCAGTCTGAACATATCCTCAAGGCACCAGATTAAAGAAGACTGTATTAATAAAGTGGCTTGAAGGCTTCAGGCAGGCAATTTGTGGTGGTCCTGGTCCAGAGAGTCTGGAAAGTTTCATGACGTCAAACAAATCTAGACTGAATCCGGATGAAGTAGCTGGGGATTCAGAAGCTTCTGAATTCAAAAACAGTACATCCTTGAAAAACAGGTAGAGGCTGGGCTAAAGGGATTTTTGCATAATTACATTTTATAGGTATCTAATGGCTTTCTTGGGTGAGGAGAATTTTTCCATAGTCAACCATGCTCTGTCATTTCATGGCTGGATGACTGCACAGTACTCTGCATAGAGCTGCCCTCAAAGACCATGTAGAACAGGGGTCTTCAAACTTGGCCCTTTTATGACTTGGGGACTTCCTCTCTCAGAATTCCCCGGCCAGCGTGCCTGGCTGAGGAATTCTGGGAGTTGAAGTCCACAAGTCATAAAAGGGCCAGGTTTGAAGACCCCTGATGTAGAACCTTCAGTCAGTGAAGCAATTCAGGATACTGGTTGCCATCTTTAAAGCCCCACCTGGCTACAGTATATAGGCTAAGCCTTACATGCATACTTCTCTAATTAAATCTATCTGTCCAGTTAATGGGGAGAGAGTTCCACCATCAAGGGAATGCCCTCTCCTTGGACTTTTACTTAATGTTGTCCCCTCTGCCCTCAGATATCCAAACAATAAACTTGTTTTTTGTAACTTTTGGGGAGAGCCATAAACACATGGCTCTTTGGAAAGGCATTTGGGGATGTAGCAAAATAATGCTACCTTTGAACTGTAGTGCATGAAATAAGTTGAGTTATAATTGTATTAACTGGTTTTTGTTTGCTTGCTTTAATCCTAGTGTACTGATACTTTATCCTTGGAAATGGAGGAGCATATAGATAGATTAAAGTAATAAAGTAGCAATTAAAAATGAAATAAATTCAAACCAACCCAGATTATTTTAATATGTTCTGGAGAGCTACTCCTAACACCTTTCCAGATTTCAGGTGATCTATTGATTTCTGACACTGAGATCTGTGGTTAGTATGAAAGAAGTCCAAAAGTTTTGAGGAAGAGTTTATATCGATCTCCTCAGCATAAAATTCACCGAAAAAATTCTCCCACTTTGTTACAGGAATATGACACTCCAGCTTCAGGGCTCTGAAGTTAGGTAAAGCAGATCCTAATGCACCAAAATATTTGATTTAGCTGCTATCTAAAGAGATTTGTTTATGCCACCATCTCTGGGTTGCAAAACTCCAGACAGACACTAGGTCAGTGATGGAGAACCTTTTAGAGACCGAGTGCCTAAACTGCAACCCAAAATCCACTTATCTATCACTGGATGCCAGGTGGGCGTGCCCATTGGGTGGGCATGGCCCATTGGGTGCGTGTGGCCAATTGGGTGGGCATGGCCCATTAGGTGGGCGTGGCTGCAGTGGTAACGACAGACTGGTGGCACTAAAAAGTTCAATAAATCAGTTCCAACTTTGCGAGATCTTTTTTTTTCCCACGAGAAGTTGAAATTGATTGATTGATTGAATCTTTTTTTTTTTGCACACAGCGGCTGAGGCCTAAAGCGAAAAGGTTTTATAAAACCCAGCTGAAGGCCTAGGACTGGGGCGATGGTGCGCGTGCCCACAGAGAGGGCTCTGCATGCCACCTGTGGCACGCGTGCCATAGGTTCACCACCACGGCACTAGGTGGCAGAAGAGTCAGATTTTTCTGAATCTCTTTGCTGCCATCTATTGGCAATTGTCTTGAATTTTGCAGCCCATATATTGTAGTCCTGGATATTTTGAAAGAGTGGTGGCTATATTTTTCTTCTGATAATGGTTCCCTTCTAGGTTTGAATCTGAAGTTGGCAGAATCCAATTGCTGGGATGCTCTTTGTGCAATTATGTTACATGTCCGTGGGCTGTACATTTGCCTCGGTGCCTACTAGATATTGTGACATGGAAGGAGGAAGGGGTAAGGAGCTAATGTCCACCCATGGAACTGGAGCTGCAGCATGTCAGATAACCCTGGAGCGTGATGGGTCGAAATCAGTTTTGATAGAATTTTTTTCAAGGTCACAGTTGGCCTCCAAGAATGATCTGGGAAACTTGTGGATAACAAACGGAGCCGCTCCTGCAGCCGCAGTTAGAAATGGGCTCCAGCGCTTTTGGGTGCGTGCAGCATCGTCGGTATATTCGGGGAGGGGATGTGTCGCTTTGCAAGCCGTGGCCAGCTCTGGCCTGTAGGATTGCAAAGCCCGTCTGGATGGGCAGCATCCCGGCTTGAAGCGTCGTCCGGTGCGCTGTGCCTGCTTGGATAGCGGGAGTTTGGCGGCGTCGAGGCTCCTCCTCCGCCAGGTCAACCCACTCTTACCTTTCTCCGCCCTGCGGTCCTGATTCCCAGCAGAGGCGCTGTGCAGAGCGAGGACCGGAGGCTGCCGCCGCCGCCGCCGCCGCCTCTCCAGTGCGAGCAGGAGCCATGTGACTCGCCGGTGAGTCGGGGCGTGCGGTTGCCTCCTGCTTCAGAGCTACCTGATCCGAATACTAAGCAGAGGCAGCGAGGGGAACGACGCCGCTGCGGCCGGGGCTGCCGGGGTTGAGGGGACGCGCGTTGCAAGCCGGATCGAGCGCCCTGGGCTGCCCGTTTCCAAAAAGGCGCCGAAGATGGAGATGAAAGATCAAGGCGCTCAGATGGAGCCACTGCTGCCCACGGTAAGCAGAGCCGCAACACGGAGAGGGGGGGGGGGTGGAGAGCCACGGGCGAGCCTGTGCCGCAAAGCCAACTGGTGGGAGGGGGCGAGAGACGTGCGTGGCTGGTTTTCGGGGTCCCGGCACCGGGAGGCTGAATTTTGGGGAGGGAAGCCTTTTCCGCGCGCTCGGCTGCCGGTCGCCATCAGCAGCGCCGGAGCCACCGGGTTCAAGAGGCGCGCGACCCCGGGGTTTCTCCCGGCCTCTTCCTGTGGCCGGGAGTTGGGGGGGGGGGGAAGGCGCGAGGCCTGTGGCCGACAACCGCGGGGGTCGCGCCTCGGATGGAAGCAGGAGACGCCGGAGTTGCCAGCTTGCGCTCCTCGGTTGCCCTGCGCCAGATCTGCTTCGGAGATGCTGCGGCTCCTTTCGCGCATTGGCTCTTCCTGGAGACCGAGTATTGGACGAGTGTGACGATCTGTCTGGCCCACCGGACCTTGCCAGGCACGCAAGAATGGCCCATGTGCCTGATTTGTCCCAGATAAGTGGTTTTGCTTCCATGCGCACCTGCACGAGCAAGTTACATTGTTCTGTCTGTTCTTGTCCAAACACACACCACGCAGACGGATAGAGATTCAATGGGGGAGAGCTGTCGTCTGTACTCAGACACGTATTCTTGCAGCAACCTGCTCTTGCACATGGATGCAGAATGGCTGAGAAGGGGGCTGCTTTGCAAACATACACTCACTTGTGGTTATTTTAGAGCAGATCTTTCACATCTGTTCTCTCTCTCTCTCTCTCTCTCTCTCTCTCTCTCTCTCTCTCTCTCTCTCTCTCTCTCTCTCTCTCTCTCTTTCTCTTTCTCTCTCTCTCTGATGTATGAGTTCTCTCCCAGAGTCAGCTAGACTTATTGGCATCCTCTGTTATGCATAGGTTGCCTGATTGGATAAATTCCCTTTTTCTGCCTGATATGTGCATACATATACCTCCACAGAGGGCTGACCTGTGGGTTTTTCTGAAGCACGTGTATGTCTTTTGAGACCTCTTAGGAGCAAATTACATCAACCACATTCAGGAACCTTGCGAGAGTGAAAAGATCCTAGACAATATGCCCTTTGGGACCCCACCTTTCCTTCCTTCCTCACCTGTTCTAGGCATCTTCATTTCTCTACAGGCTTCTAGGAGAAGCAGAACAGGATTTCTGCTGCCCTTTTAAACATAATAATAATGATGATGATAAAATAATAAATCTACTTCTCTCAAGTCCTTGGGAAAGACTTGATAGATGGATAAAATGCCAAATTCAGTCTAACTATCAGGATGACTGCGCAACTAACCATTATAATGCTGTGCTGAATTTGGTGGTCTTAGCAGCATCACCAACTATATTTTGCATTACCGTGATTGCATGTGGGTATTCAAGTCTTTCTTCTGTACATGTGAATAGTTTGGGGAATATTTTTAAACCACAGTGAAATTGATATGTAGTAAAGTCCATTGTATCTATTGATTGATTTATTGGACAAAAGTCTTTATTTTCAGAATTGTTGCAGATGTTTGAACAGAGACCTTTCCCTTAGCATAAGGGGCATAAGTTAATCTATATACTTAGGGAAGTTTCTTATTAGTATTTGTCCATTATATACCCTGAAAATGGTATTCATTGCATCTCAAGATTGCATCTCAAGATGCTCACAACCTGGCATACAGCACTGAGGAGTATACACTTTCCATATGTTCAGACAAATCTGATAAATATAGTGGAACAACAGCTGGTTAATACAAGATGTGCTTTGAAGTGCACTTTTCTATTCAAAGTTTGAAATTCTCTTTTTATATAAAAAAAATTACAACGATCTTGACCTTTATTGTATGGTGAAAATCAATTGCAATATACATTCCTAGTTTAAAGCTCCTTTGTAAATCAGTAAAGTAAAAAAGCTAGGATAGTCATCTACTGCGTTTATGGCAAGATGGTTTGCTAGGTGGATCTTTTAATTTAACAAAAAAAATAATTTATTTAAAGAGTCTATGTTGAACTAAAAAAAATGCTAGACTATGTGATATCACTATTACACATGCTCTGTTAATAGTCTTTCCAAACCTGGTGCCTTCCAGCATTGCTAGCCAACATGCCAGCTACCAGACAGGAAATTATGGGAAATACAGTAGAAGGCTTAGATTTCAGAAGACTTTTCAATACTCTTGCACCTGTGCCCTCTATGAACAAGTCAATTTCTAAACTTTCTTATTTTCCCTTAGTGTAAGGCTGATGGTGATTAGCAAAAGGAAGGAGGAGTTGAACAAGTCACACATTTGAACAAACACGCACAGCCTTTGCAATGCCTGACTTCATTTGAAAGAAATGAATTATAGTTTTAGAAGTGACAAAGTGCCAAGTATAGGAGAGAAAAATACTGTGGTTGAAGGATCACAGGAAAGTAGGAGTGCATGAAGATATAACAGTTCCTGAAACTGTATAGTTTGCATTCTGTTATGTTACCCTTTTGGTGCTCAGGTGAATTTGAAAGAACTTTAAGCTAGTTCTTAAACAAGTTTTGCGTAAATTCGTACCCTGTGAATGTGTTGCATTGCAGGTTCCCTAATTCCTATCCAAAGAATCTCTAAGTACACATGCACATCAGAATTATGGGAAGTACATTTCAATGTATCAGAAGAGTACCAGGTTGGGGAGGTTTTCTTACCATCAAAAGATTTAAATATCTTAGAAACCTATTTAGAGAATCTTTTCCTTTATATGAAGGTTATTAGCAATCCTCAGCTATGCAAATGCATGTCTGGATTTCTGAGAAGTGTTACTGGTATTAGTAAGATGATATTTCTAGGCTTAAAAATGGAGAATTTAGATCCTAGTTTGATCATAGAACCTCTCTGGCTTCCAGGATATCTCCTTATCCAGAGATAGCCCGGTTGTTGGAAACTAATAATATTTAAGGGGACAATAGTAACCTCCGGGGCAATCTGTTTTCCAACCTATTCCCTCTGTGTGTGTGTGTGGATTTCAACTGATGGAATTTTCCGCAATGGCCAGCCTGGCTGGGAATTTGGAGACCTGATATCTACACTTTGGAGGCATTCAGGCTAAGGAAAGCTATTCTAGACTGTTCTTCCTGACTTTCTCTTGATTGCAGAGTATAGGGCATTGATGGCGAACCTTTTAGAGACCGAGTGCCCAAAAACTGCCCTGCCCCCGCCCACCTGCCCCCACCCTGCCCACCCCTGCCCCACCCTACTCCCACTCCCACCCCACCCCTACCCCATCCTCACCCCGCCCACCCACAGGGCCACCTACCGCCTCCACGGCCCACCGCAGCAGATTGCTCAGGTGGCCCTGCAGTGCCATGGCGGCCACGCCCTCTGCCCACACCCTGCAGCATCATCTGCGCGCGATGGGGCTCAAGGGCGGAGTCTTGTCCCCACTGCCCGGCTGCCATGTCCTTGGCTGTGTTGCTTTGTGCGGGCCATGCCCGGGGGCAACTTTCTTCTGGGGGGGCTGCTGGTGAGAGGGCCGCAGGGGGAGGCAGGGATGGGGCAACGGCACAAATGCCCACAGAGAGGGCTCTGAGTGCCCCCTCTGGCAAGCGTGTCATAGGTTTGCCACCACTGGTTTGCCACCACTGGCCTCCCCTGACCCTAAAATCTGCCTCTAGTGTGTGATGAGTGACACCCTAGCAACTACTAATTTAGTCGTTTTCGCATGAGTAATGGAAATAGGACGCCATTTTGTCCATCTCTGGCAACAAAATGTCATGGACTTGTCAGTGTGAGTCAAAGTCTCAGTCAAAGAGCCTTGTAAAGTCATTTTGCTACATCTTAATGAATGGTACTGCTGAAGAAAATCAGGTCTTTTGGGCCTTAAGCATAAAATGATGCTGATAAAGTGCATAGGAGTGGGGGATACTCTCAAATTGCACCTCTGCTGCTGCTTTTCCTTGGAAATGGCTTGTAGTTTATGAGCCCCTTGCTAGGGACCTGTGTGAGGAGAATAGATGTTATGAAATATTTTCTTTCCCCTGTGTGATTCTGCCCTTAAATGTAAGGCAAAACCTATTTTATTCTTTCAAAACATAAGCTCAACATATCGCTAGGTTCACCACTGCAGCCTCTTTCTGGATGGTCAATACTCCGAGGGACATTATTTCAGATGACATAATGACATTTGCATAGTAGCTTTTCGAAATGAATGCAATTTGACTTGTTTAGAGGGCATTCCTGAATTTTTTTTTTTAAATATAGCAAGCACTGTATATATGTTGTACTCTCAGCTTGATGCAGATGATTATCTTGGAGATCCTTGCCCAGAGTATGAATTCCAATGAGGGGCTCCTTGGTGCTCTCTGAGCTTGGTTGTTTTTTTATAGATATTTCATTACCCAAACTAGGTAACATCTAGCACTGATGATGTTACCTTGATTGGTAATGAAACGTCTGCAAGAAAACAACCAAGCTCAGAGAGCATCAAGGACCCCCTCATTTTAACCCTGAGTTACACATTTTCTCCTTTATTAGAATTCCAATGAGTCTTATTTGGCTTTTATACTTGTATAACAAAACCATGCATACTGACTCTGCCCCAAGTATCCTCACATGATACAGCTTTGCCCTTTGAACCTCCTGATGTTGAAGGGGTTTTTTGCTCTCATGTACTGTAAACTTCCCACTATGTAAACAGTGCCGCTTGCATTAAAAGAAACAAGCATTGCCACTTATCACAAGAAGTTGAAATTTGGGGAATGAAAAGATGGGGGGTGACTTGTTACAAATAGCCCCATCTCTTCCACTTCACATTTTTTCTAGTATAATTATTATTATTATTATTATTATTA
>NW_015389066.1:52759-75026 GCF_001527695.2 Protobothrops mucrosquamatus | reverse complement strand
GCAAAAGCGGTGTTATATGGGAGCGACGAGTCCCTCCCAACACCGCCCGCGCGGCCGCATTCTGGACTAGCTGGAGCCTCCGGATGCTCCTCAAGGGGAGCCCCATGTAGAGAGCATTGCAGTAGTCCAGGCGGGAGGTGATGAGAGCCTGAGTGACTGTGCGCAAGGCGTCCCGGTCCAGAAAAGGCCGCAACTGGTACACCAGGCGAACCTGATAAAACGCCCCCCTGGTCACGGCCGACAAGTGATCTTCCAATGTCAGCCGTGCATAATTAGTACACGAACAGGGCTTTGCTCTAATTAATTTAAAATTTCACTTGAATTAAATTTTGGAAGGCAGCAAGAGTTCCTGAAGAAACCATGCATTCATTTAAAAAAAAAAAAATCCAACATGTACAATGAGGCTATTATTTGTTAGCATCAAATAATCAGAGAATAGTAAAAAAAAAGTTTTAAATTCTTCTAGAATTCATCAATAGGCTGGATGCTAAGCAAAATGAAGAGTGGATGAAGAATTAAAAATTAGCTTGAAGTTTGCTGTAGATTTCACATAGTGTTTCAAATAGCTGAAATAAAGAAAAAGAACAAATCAATAGCTGATCTTTTATTTCTTTAAAATAGGAACTAGTGAATCACTAATGAGTGGACGTGCACATAAATATGCACTCTCTTCCATGCACGTGTGTCTGCAATTAAATTCTATTTCAAATGTTTATGAGAGAACTCTTACTTCGTGGACTCATTGTTTTCATCATACTCTGACTCATTCATTGGATGCATCATTTTTCTCCTTCAAAATATGTGAAGAAAACGTATTTATTAAAATAAGCATACCTTCCCTTTTATACTACGAACATCTACATAACATATGAAATCTGACATTAATAAAGTGTAGCATAAAAAAAGAAGCAGAACTTTACCAGAATAAATCCAACACATTAAATGTCACTTAAATTTTTGAAATGCCAAATGGGTATATATTTTGTTCCAGTTCTTTTGTCCCATTTCATCAAGTACTGTGGATATTTTGACTCACAGAATTCCAAAGTTCTGGGATAAAAATCCAAAATGTCACATCCTGTACCACTTTCTTCACTTTCAAACCAGTAAGCATCTGGATGATTGTTTCTGTTCACATGTATGTGTGTGTGTGTGTGGAATTTTAAAGAATTCACATCCTATTAGAGTACTAAATATATTTCCAGAGAAGAATTCTAAATAATTTGTACTTGGACAGCAAGCATTTAAAAAAATTATCATTAGAAAATCATTTTTTAAATGTTGTAGGGGTTTATATTAATACCTTCGGTAATGTTGATACTGGTGATCTGCTGTCATGTCTGAAGCAACAACACAATCGTAGGGCAAGAAGGTAGAGTTGTTGAATTTTCCCCACAAAATTCTATATTTTGGATGTTGGGAAAAAATGCAGTAATATCTACCTTGGGAGACAAGAAGTAATGCTATTAAAGTTCTACTCTAATCAACTTGCAAATGATGTTGGCTTTCTTTTCTTGCTAGTCAGTGGTTGCTTCTGAAGAAGGTTTTATGCAACCGCTCCTTCGGGAAACTCAGATGTCTCTTCCTTTTCTAATAATCCCTTGCATTTTCATATCTTTCCCTTTCTCTCTGTCTCTCTGTCTCTCTGTCTCTCTGTCTCTGTCTCTGTCTCTCTCTGTCTCTCTCTGTCTCTCTCTCTCTCTGTCTCTCTCTCTCTCTCTCTCTCTCTCTCTCTCCCTCCCTCCCTCCCTCCCTCCCCCCCTCTCTCTCTCTCACACACACACACACACACACACACACACACACACACACACACACACACACACACACACACACACACACGGAAGGAAAAACTGCAATTGCCCCATGCAACTTTGGATCGGTAGGAGCTGTCCATCTGAAAACTTCCTGAATTGCTGATGACGAGATGGTGTGACAAGTTTTGGACATAATTGATTTGGCCCATTCTTTGAGCTTACCAATTTGGCTGTTACTCCTGCATCATTTTGTTTTAATAAACATCAGGTTCATACACAACTTTAAAGTAGGATCCTAGGAAATCTGGTTACTATTTGTAACAACTATGCTGGTCACACTTCTGACAGCCTTCACCTGCCCCTTCAATATTTAAGAACTAACCAATAAGAAAAAGACTTGGCATTATATCTATATGTGATTCCTGGGACTTACTCCCAAGCCAATTATCAGAATTAATCACATCCAAATGGATTCAGATTCAGCCTAATTTGCAGATGAAATTCAAATTTTTGAGCCATCTGAACAAACCATTATGGCCTGGTGCAGATATAATGCTAAGGACTATTGGTGATCTCACATATCACACTAAGTCAGAAACAAGCATGTTATGGCTCTGTATAAACCACCTTAATTCTTGCTAAAGGAGGATAGACAAGAAGTCCCAATTCTGATTTTATGCTAAGCCATTTTCTTAGCGGGTTCTTGTTTTCTTAAGATTTGTCTTGCTAATAATAGGAGCCAAGCTGGAGAAATTAGAAGCATGCACTACCATATCTGTGAACATCTAGCCAGTATATTCTACAATTCTGGTGTCTTCTCTTGTATAAATGCAACTTTGATTACTTTCCTTTTGCTCTGGTAGAGGTATAAAGCTAAAATTATAAAACATTCTAGTTAGGGATGCATCCTCTTTTTTGGTGTCTGCCACATAAAAAAAAAAAAAAATCAAAGACACTCATTTCTCTTCATTGCATAATAGAGACCATGAGTGAGTTGCTACACCTCTTGACTCCTCTGTATATTCTTTTTATAACAAAATACTGAAATTATCTCTGACATTCTACCTACAGTTTTTAAAGCTTTGCAGTCAGCTATATTTTTATGAGGAAGATGATTGTGTCAGAAATCTGCCTATGGCAGAGGTAGGCAACCTTGACTCTTTTATGACTCGTGGACTTCAACTCCCAGAATTCCTGAGCCAGCATAGCTAGCTCAGGAATTCTGGGAGTTGAAGTCCACGAGTCATAAAAGAGCCAAGGTTGCCTACCCCTGGCCTATGGCTTCTTTTAAGGCGAGTGGTACTTCTTTAAGAGAAACATTACAAATTTGTGTTAATCAAGTGACTTGATCCTAGATCAAGGATATCTGTGGTTATCTATTATGGCAGCTTTCCTCAAGCTCATGTCTTTCAGATACATTGGATTGACCGTGCTTGAGAGGAATTCTTGACAGGAATTCAACCATATATGGAAAGAATCAGGTTGGGAAGTCTGTGTTATCACATAATGTCATTCTCAGTGGACCAGATCAATCCTTTATTGATAATATATTTGAATGCTTTGATCAGCAGCCTTATCACATATGGGAGCTTTCATAAGATCTCACTCAACAGGACAATTAAAGGGACATTTAGTGTACATTATTGCCAACAAAACGATCAGCAAACAGAAATAAAGTAGAAGTAAAAAAATAATCGATATTGGCACATAGGTTGCATTATACTATTAGTCCAATTTGCCTGCATATGAACATGTCACAGGTGGATCTGTAAATATTGGATGCCAATTAAATATATAAGTAGTGCTTTTTGGAGCCATGAACCTTCACCTCTATAATTGTTTTTTAGTCAAGTATCAGGTTTTTTTTTTAAAAAAAGGTATATTAGTTTCTTCCTTCACATTTGCCAGAAATAATACAGTTTTAAAAGGCCTACCCTTTATTCAGAAAATCCATTTTCAGATGAATGCTCTGCATAACACTTTTCAACTTTTTAAATTTTTTGGCAGAGTTAAATTGTATTGTAGAAGCAGAAAAACTACCAAGCTTGACATTTGCAAGGAATATTAAGAAATAATCATGTGAAATTTAAATAAATAATATAAATCATTTTTGCTTTTGTAAAGTTTTTGATTCCTTTGTTTTGGCCATTGCTTACAAGTCATGTTCTTGCAAAAGTTATATAGTTGTGCCATTCTGCCTCGTGAGGCAGACTTCAGTGTCAGAAAAATAATATCTGTATGTATAACTAGTTCAGCCTTTTCTATTGTTAAGGTGACCAACTTTTTTACAATGAGAAGGACACAAATAAATTGAAGAAGAAAATATCATAAATAAAACATTTTATTCATTGCAACAGTACAGAATACACTATAATATGATAAATGCATAATAAAAAACATTTGTAACAATAACATTTTATATTGTAATTATGCTTACATGCCTATTAATTATTATTTAAATGAGTACAAAAGAAGGGCTGTCCTCCCTAAAGGAGGACGATTGGTCACCTTACTATTGTGGCATCCTTAAGGTATGTTGAACTTTAACTCCCAGAATTCCCAATGGTTTTGATGACTTGGAATTCTGGGAGTTGTAGTCTAATATTAGTTGGTCTGTTTATGGCAATATAGTGTAGAATGTTTACACAGTGTAGAGTTTCCAACCTAAGTTAACCAAAAGTAAATAGCTGGATTTCTCCCAAAAAAGTGGAGGGAGTGAAGGAATGGTTACAGTAGCAGATTTTTAAAAAGAATGCTAAAGTGATTCCTTCATGGAAGAAGTGATGACATTGCCACCATGTTCTTTATATGACAGCTGTACTCAGCAGGAAAATTAAACTCACTGAAATAAGGAATGGAGCCCCTCAAACTGCAGCCTCCAATTTCCACAATTTTAGCTAGTAGAACATTGTGCAATCTAACATATATGGATAATTCCAGACTAGAGAAAGCTGGAGTATGTCATATTCAGACATCTGATCAGTCAGATCAAAGGTCTTATCAATTACACAAAATTGGGCACTGAAATGTCTTTGGGAATACCACCACAGGTAATGCTCAAAAGCAATAATTCCATTAATAATTTTCAACAGTTGGCTTTCATAGTATGATGAGTACAGTGGCCTTTCCTTTCATTAATTTATCTAAATCCCTTTTAAAGGCATCTCAGAATCCATTAACGATGTATTGATTGTGCATTGTGCAAATATTTTTGGCCATTTTAAATCTTGTCAGCTGTTTGCCTAGATCAGGGATAGGCAACCTTGACTCTTTTATGACTCGTGGACTTCAACTCCCAGAATTCCTGAGCCAGCCACGCTGAGGGGAAAGGGAGAGGTTTCCAAGCTGAGCCATGCTGGCTCAGGAATTCTGGGAGTTGAAGTCCACAAGTTATAAAAGAGCCAAGGTTGCCTACCCCTGGCATAGATGCTCCCCAGCCAGGTGTTGACTTGTGGGAGAAAAGTTCACTCTACCTACTCTTTTCTTACTAGTTGTACCCTCATACAGTATGCTGATGATAGGGCAGATTAAATTCATAGTATTCAGGATGTGTGCCAGCAGAAATAATTTGTAATCCCATAAACCCAACCAAGAGAAATAAAATAAATGAATGCTCTGTGTGAAATTTTACCTTGTGTGTCAAATTTGAATGCCTTTTCATTTTGCTTGGAATACTTTCGCCTGGAGTATACATAATACATGTGTTTCTTATCTGGGATATCTGGGATAAATTAGTTTCTCTTTTCAGTAACTTGAATCTTCTTCCCCACCTTTCCATTTATATAGTTTTCTAGAACAAGGAACACCAAGCAATAATATTTTTATGAGAAACACCTATTACTGCTTCTTCTTCTTCTTCTTTTTTAAAAAGAGGGGGTAGGAATGAATACAGTATTGAAATAGAATATGTTTTAATAAAACTATTCATCTTGCATTTGATATACTGATTATAGAATGTAATGGCATATGTGAGTCTACATATTATGGCATATTTCACCAAAATATCTGGGTCATTTGATAAATACAATTGGTACAATATTCACCTTATTTTACCATTCAGTCTCGATTTTGTGAATACCTAAAATTCACTTTCACAAAGATATATTGATTGTACATCTCTTTGATGGCACATACGAAACACCTTCAAGTTCTTTGGGAAATATATTTAAAAACATTATTTTAGAAGATCTTTTTTTATTCATTTGGTTGAATGAAATTAGATAATAATAAAGAGGAAAGAAAATATGTATTTAATTTTTTTAACATTGAATTTTGCTTTTGTAGCCTTTTAAGATAGTCCAGAGCAGGAAACTAAAACCAAGAATATCATTACTACGTTTATTCTAAGGTTACAGTATTTATCAGTCTGAAAGTGTTTCTCCCTTCCATTTCTTTTACATTACAGAGAACTAGGGGCTTCTCAATTTTGAATTACTTTCTGTGCCCCCGTTCCTGTTTTGGACTCAAATTTCTCTCATCAAACCTTTCCTTAGGTCGCAGCTCTTCTTCCTGTCTCTCAAGGTTAATCTCGTAGATCAACAGCTTCAGTTCTCAGGTATCCTAGATAGTGATTATTTTAGGATTATTCATCGGGCTTCTTTCTTGAAGCAGATAATTCAACTCTGGTTTCCCCAGCTGTTAATTCCCTCTTGCTGCTTTCACACCATACTGTATATTAGGTCTTAAGACTGAAAAGACCAAAATCAGTTTTGATAGCAGAATCAATCAACAAGGTTTTAGCCAGAAATGACTACTTAGGAAAAAAAAAGAAGGGTAAGTCATATAGAATAATAAATATGGAACAATACTAACCTTGAAACCTACAATATCTCCTGGAGCCAGTCCAAAGAAGACTGGACATATTTAATATAGAATGTAAAGTTGAAAAAGTACATGGCATTGGAAAAGGATAATAAAATTGTCTGTAAGGGAAGGGCCAAAACATTGAATGACTCCATTCGGGACAGACCATGTATTATACTCTTTTTCCAAAGAAGTTTCTCTTGTTTTCTTTTGGCAGAAGCCGGTGTCCAAAGTAAAATATTATTAATTTATATGACCAGTGTTAATAATTGCTGGGCTGTGTTTGTGCTTTATTCTTAAACAAGGATTATGAGAAGTATGGACAAACTTTGGAGGAACCTTTACTCATAGTTTATATTAAGAAGAGACTGATAGCAGATGATTGAAGGTCCAGAGAGGCTTCTCTCTCTCTTGTCTCCCCCGGTAAGGGGAACATTTAGCAAAAATGGTAAAGAAAGTATTTTGAAGGCCATAAGAAGAGTCCTGCTGAATCAGGCTATAAACTGTCTGGTCCAACCTTCTATGTCAGGAGTGTCAAACTGCCAGCCCACGGGCCAGACGCGTCATCTGGAAGCCATGCCCACCCCATTACCGGCAATGGCAAAACTGTCCCGATACGTTGCGTGACGTCATGTGATGTCGCGAGTTTGACATGTCTGTTCTATGTCATCAGTTAGCAACTGGATGTTTTTTTTGAGAAACCTAGAAGTCTTGCCCTTCCAGTCTCTTCTTAGTTGCTAGTATTTGAGAGTGCTGCTTACAATCTACTGTAGGACAGCAAGCAATAGAAATAGATATTAACAGGTTGATCTTCCATGAACCTGTCCATGAATGCCTGTACTGTATCTTCTGCTGATTTTGTCTAGATAATGAAAGCAGTGTCATGCTTCAAATCCCTCTCCTTTTCCATGTCTAAGTGATGTCATAATGCATGTACAAAAGGGTTAGGATTGTGATGCATTAAACTTGATTTAGATCTGCCTACAACTGCATGTAGGTGTCGACGCATAACTACCCTGCAAAGGGGTTGATGGGTAAGCAAAGGTTGCAGATGGTTATAGCTGATGTACACACCTCCCAAATCTCAACTACTGTGTGGAGATGGGTGCCCTGCATGCTGATTGGTTTATCCAACTTCCGGTTGAGAGGCGGGTGGAGGGCAAGGCACATTTAAATGATGTTAACATTCACAGAAGTATAAATACAACAGTTATGCAATCATCTATGAATGACAGATATGTTCCCTGATGTGCTGTGATGCAGAAGTTTAACCCAAGCTTTCGATAGGTCATTTTGTCAACCCTCCTACAGATATAATTGAACTTGTCCATCTGTTTTAAAACCATCCAAACTGTCTACAATTACCATATGTTGCAATTATTTTGGATGGCATTCTACAGCGTATTGCGTAAAAACTTTGTGAATATCACAATATTTAGTTTCAAGAGATGAAGCTCATAAGCTCATAAAGGGTAAATTACATTTTCATTCCACAATTAGGTGACTGCTAAAATAAAACAATAATATTGTTATTAATCAGATAAATTAAACCTTTCTCAAATGTTAATTTCAATTTAGCCAAAGAAAATCTCAGTGATCCACTATGTCAAATAATTTTTTAAAAATAATTTATCAATTCAAAGAAAATATTTATCAGGAATTAGCACATAAATCAAATAAGGGACTATGGTCATTTTAGTAACATTAATTTTACCTCATAGACTTAAAAGGACTTTAACCTATGAATTAACATTCACTCTAAGAGATTGGGGTTAATATAATACTTTAACGTATGTTAATAAATCATGGTTGCCATGTTGCCATAACATGCTACACACAAAGAAATAATATTACAGATTAACATGATGGCTTACTTCACCCAATAGACTAAGGCAATGTCTGAATTCTCACATCATGCTGAACTACAAATTCCTAGCTCCAGTGTAGCGTAGTTGTGTGAATCTAGCCTAAGTACAAAAGAACATTCTGTATATAAATGACTAGGTGAATGCTAAAATCTTTTCATCATGCCAATGGCAGACAATTAACTGCTTATCCAAAGGAATCCATGGAAGCAGTTCAGGGGAGGGGGGCTCAAATAAAGCTTAAACTAGGTAGGATAGAAGTTCTGGGGAGGGAGAATTTGTGAATCTGCATGAGTTAACAAATCAGAGGAACAGAATTGAAAGGGACCTTGGAGGTCTTCTAGTCTAACCCGCTGCTTAAGCAAGAGACCCTATACCATTTCAGACAAATGTTGTCAAATCTCTTCTTAAAACTTCGAATGTTGGAGCAACCAAAACGTCTGGAGACAAGTTGTCGTTCTGTCAGAAAATTTCTCCTTGATTAGTTTCCATCCATTGCTTCTTGTCCTGCCTTCAGGGGCTTTGGAGAATAGCTTGACTCCTTCTTTTTGTGACAACCTCTGAGATATTGGAACACTGCTCTCACGTCACCCCTCATCCTTCTTTTCATTAAACTAGACATACCCAATTCCTGCAACCATTCTTCATATGTTTTAGCCTCCAGTTCCGTAATCATCTTTGTTGCATAGACACAATCAGTAATAATCTAAAAAAAAAAAATGATGAGCTTGGAATTTCTGCTTCAGTTGCTTCTGAAGATGGTCCAGGTTCCTTAAGTAAACAAACAAACAAACAAACTTAAAAAACTTTTCAGGAGTATTTGAGGGGGTTGCGGATGTGGTCTAGATAGAACATTGTGGAATTGACCCCACAACAGGTCTCCAGGCAGCCAAGCAGAACACTTTCGGGCCTACTGCAAATTATTGCATGTGGTAATAAAGCTATATGTGGCTCACATCAATGGGAGTCCGCCTTGTCATTAAGTTGTTTTGAGGCTGTGTCTTATCGTCTTGCAATATGATCCATCCAGCTTTGAGTTGGGACATGCCTTTTAGAGGGAACTACTTTCTACAGGAAATGTGCCTAGTCAACTCACTGTATGAACAAGACAAAGTTGTTCATATATGTTTCTACCTTGATTAAGGGTAGAATTTGGCCCAAGCTTTAATGTGCTGTTGTTTTTACTTCATTACTGTTAGTTTTTAAAGAATATGAATTTTGTAGTTGTTGTGTATTTACTTCTATGCTTTGCAATAGTTATAATGTGTAACTATTAATTGTCTTAAAATAATTTATCTATAAATAATACAGTGCTGAGTTAACACCCCATGTATATGGAACAGAGAAAATCAGTGTGATTTTCCTTGCTTAGCCTGGGAATGCAAAGCTGCTTCCACAGCAATTCAAGTATTGTAGTACAAAATCCACTTATAGCTTCCTCAATTGTTTTTTCCAGAACTAATTTTGACGGGATGGATAAATAGAGCAGGAAGATTTGTAGGTATCGCTTTTGTTTGATGGTTGAGAATAAGCAATCTTTGTACTCTAGTACATGTTGCACAGAGATCTGTCAGTAGCTGCCAATCTACTTTTTAGAAGAGAATATTTATAGCTCAGGGTTGAATTGTGGGGTCCCTGGTGCTCTCTGAGCTTGGTTGTTTTCTTGCAGACGTTTCATTACCAAACAAGGTAACATCATCAGTGCTGTTCATCACTGATGATTTTGCCTTTTTTTTGGTAATGAAATGTCTGCAAGAAAACAATCAAGCTCAGAGAGCACCAGGGACCCCACAGATCTACTTTTCCTCCATAATTAGAGAAGGATATTCAGTATAACCTTTTTCAACCTGGAGTCCTCTGGATGATTTTGATTATAGGTCACATTACTTTTGGTCTTTGATTGTGTGGTAAATTAATAGAATGTTTACTGAGAACTGCATTGGGGAAGATGCCTATGTGATGTTTTAATTGCTGGTTCATGATGGATATATATCAGGTGCTAAATACTGAATATAAATTCACATTTAATAGCTAACAATATATAATTAGCTGAATTCATGAATACTAAATGGCAGGTTCTGTTTTCTATAGCAATCATTGTATATTTAAGCCGCCCTTCGGAGTCAGTTCCCCCATTGTGTGAGTTTGTACAGCTTTGTGAAACTTGAAGTTTACTTCAACATTCAGTTCAGTTTTAATAAGAGTGCAATGGCTCAGCTGATGCTGTTAGCTTTGGAACAGTTTTACTGAATATGACATGTTCTTTTTAAGAAAACAGGTTTCATTCACTTGCAAATGATAATAGGTAATAACCTGGTCACTGCAAAAATGAGCCAAAACAAAGTTGCAGTGCAAATATTATCAAAACCTTTCTGCAAAATAATTGCCAGATTATTTTTGTGATCCTTTAAGTAATTTAGTATAAATTTTGTTGGCTGTAAGCTATCCTTTTTCACTTTCCAGGAATATATTACACAGAGTTTTACATTTTTCTTGGTTAAAATTTCTCTTTGGAAATTGGGGTTTATTTGGTCTTTTTAAATATGTTAGATATTGTTCAGTATGAATTATACATTAATGGACTGTGCCTACCAATCTGCTGTTCTTTTTGAGGGAATGGGTCTTCCTGGGCTTTGTAACAAAACTGCTTCTCCCTCAGTACAATAGATCTATTGACTGCTGAATGAAAAATATGGAAAGTAGTAATAAAAAAATCCTTTCTTTCAAAAGTAAGGAAAAAATAGCAGACTAATGTAAAATGTGACAAGATGTAATTAGAATGAAGGTATTCTATTTCAAAATGCCTGAGCTGGCACCAATCTTTACCAGCCAGGGATAACCTATAAAAGGAGAAGACCTGGGGATTGAAGCCTGTGATTGATCCTTGCCCTTCTCTAGGTGACACATAGGATTATTTGATAAATCAGAAAATAGTCTGTATGCTCCTGTCAAGGAGGCAGCGAAGATCCTCACACCTGTGGGCTAATAAGTATTTAAATATTGAATGACTTTTGGTTACAAATGCCTACAGTATTTGATACATCTGATGAAGAAGGGAGCTGCAGCCACTTCATGTTGCTTAGGAACACTCTTTATGTTCACCAAATCTGAACATACCTCAGAAAAAAGGGATACCTGTGTCTATTATTCCCATAATATTTTGGTTACCAATCATGATTGACTCTTCTAATTGATCATTTAACTTAACTTGATCACCCTTTGAGAGAAGTCAGGTTATGGAGCAGACAACGCAAGGACTCTGTATTGTTATAGGGCAGAGGTCCTCAACCTTTTGGGCACCAGGGACCGGTTCCGTGGAGAGAGGTTTTTCTGCGGACCGGAGGGTGCATGATTTTGTGTGCTGCCTGCATCCCACGGATGGGGCTTTGCTTGTTTCTGCGGCCCGGTTGCTGGCATGCCGTGACCCAGTACCGGTCCATGAACCGGGGGTTGAGGACCCCTGTTATAGGGTATACTGTAGTAACAGAGTTTTTGAGTGTCTTTCCATGCCTACTCCTTCCTCAGGCTGAGTTAACATTTACTTCCCCCCCCCAAGTTTTTAAATTCATTTTACAATATTACATTTACATATTTGAAAAGTAGCGTTGCGGCTGAGCACAGTAATTCCATTACATTTGAATATCATCAGTACAAATCTCAAAGTATTACAACAACTAATTCCCTTTCTTTCTCCCATAATATCTACTGTCATATTTGAACCAATACAGTTCCTATTCTATCAATCAAACAAAAAGTACCTTTCTAATATTCATCATTAATCTTCAGTCTATACATATCTTAATTAATTTGACATTCCACCTTTTAGACAATAACCTAGTAAGTTTTTCTTAACTTTAATTTCCCATTGATATTTAAGTTTAACGTTTATCATTTCCAGATTTTAAATGATCCCAATTTTTAAATCTCGTATTGCATTCTTTCTGCAATATGTGCTCCTCTGGACCTAATTAGTAACAAACAATCATTTGGATACTCTTCTTCAATTTATAATTTTTCTAGTGACTTGTTTTGTGGTTCTGGTTTTGAGACAGTTGCTCATCTCTTGAAATAAAAGCTTCAATGTGCCCATTTTTATCACAATTATAACATCATGTGGTTATGTTATCATGTGGGATTTTTTTTGCCTATGAAAAGTCTATGCACTTCAATAGCTTTTTTGGTTTTCAGATTTCTCTAAATGTTTAGTACCTGCTTGAACTGAAGTTTTTTGAATAACTCTTTTTTAGTTGATCTCATTCTTGTTTCTTCCATGCTGTCTCCTTCATGCTGGAGAGTCTGTTCTTCACATTCTTTTATTAAGGCAGCATCGCTCATTGTTCAACTTCTGGCAAGCCTTTCTGATGTTTTGTATGTAAATATATTTCTTTTTTTTTCTACAGGCAGTCCTCGACTTATGACAACAATTGAGCCCAAAATTTCTGTTGTTAAGTGAGACAGTTGTAAAATGGGTTTTGTCCCATTTTACGACCTTTCCTGCCACAGTTGTTATGTGAACCACTGCAGTTGTTAAGTTAGTAATCTGGTTGTTAAGTGAACCTGGCTTCCCCATTTTGTTTGTCAAAAGGTTGCAAAAAATGTGACCTTGGGACACAGCAACAGTCATAAATATCGAAGCACTTGCCAGGTGTCTGAATTTTGATCATGTGACCATGGGGATGCTGCAAAGGTTATAACTGTGAAAAACGGTCATAAGTGACTTTTCTCAGTGCCGTTGTAACTTTGAACGGTCACTAAATGAACTGTTGTAAGTTGAGGACTACCTGTATTTGCCTCTGGCCTTTTACAAAACACTTTTGGCTTAAGACATTCTTAGTTCCACTGATTCCCAATCCTATTAGTTCTTCATGATTTTTGAGACTTCTACAGTTTCCAACACTGCTACAATTTGTGATAAAACCATGATTTATTTCAGCAGACATGGCACAATTTGGTCCATGTTTGGGGGAATGAGTAGATAAATAACCTTTAAAAACTCATTACCATCGACCCCAGATATCGGAATTATTATATAGAAGTTTAAACTTAAATTGTTATTACTGCCTTCTTTATTTTGTCCTTTTTGTGGTACTGTAATATCTTAGATGTATAAATGTAAAGGGGTAATTATATATATTTATTTTGATTTATCTCTAATGTTTTAAGATGATGTTCTTTTAATTATTGCTATGTTTGTACTCTGTCCGGATTTTGTTATGTGAGATGGGCAGCCGCATACATTTTATAAATAAATATTGTCTTTAATTTACTTGGAGGACCAGGTGATCATGAACAATTAAACAATAGTTTGATTTCTGGTTTATTTATGGACACTATTGATGCAGTTTTCCTGGAAACAGTGTAGAAGTAGTTTGCCATTCCTTTCATTCAGGATTAAAAAAAAATCTTTTCTAATCTAGCTTACATCCCTGTTATCCCTTTGAGGGCTCTCCTGCCCGCTTCCCTTAAGCTACATAGCCCAGAGAAGATCAGCCTGTTTCTATCCTCTTACCCCTTTTTTAATCATTAAATTCTCTCAGCTTTATGGCTGCCTTTCTTATTAGGAAGTGACCAATTAACCCTTTAATCATACTAAATAAAAAGCAACTCTTGCATTACAGTTTTATTGTTTAACCCGCGGTCCCCAAGATGGGTCCTAAGAGTAACAATATGCTCACCAGTATGACCCTTGGCCTCCATAAACTCCCTGCTCCATCCGACTGCTTTATTCTTCTAATTTTTTAAAAAAATGAATAGGAAGCTATAATGCTGCAAATCAGAGCACCTTCTTTAAGCACAACCTGTATTTCTATGTAGACTTCTAGGCATTCTTAAAATTGAAAAGGTGGATGTTGCAATCCTCTGTTTTCTTTGCCTTCTGCTCCCAGGGTGTTTTGTGCCAGGTCTCAACCTACCATGGCAACCATTGTGAACGAAAGCCCACAACATATCCTCAAATTTCAAATACGCCCACTGGTTCCAAAAAGATTGGGGAATACCTAGAAGTGTTTCATACGAGTAACAGTCTGACAGTCCCAATAATATATTGAAATGTATCAAAGAATGATGATATGGTAACTGCAAATAAATCAATGTTAACTTAACTGCAAATAAATTAATAAACTGCAAATATCTATCTGTCTGTCTGTCTGTCTGTCTATGAATGTTATGTTACCTGTAAATAAAACAATTTGTACAAGGTATAATTTTGATGTTTATAGATTTCACCCTGCTCCCAATCTACTACAGCCTCTTGAATACAAAACATTCAAGGTATGTGGAAACTGACATATAAGCAGGATAGGGAAAATTAGAAAAAGTTGGATGGTTATCTTAGATGTATAGAAGTGTTTTCTGATTATACAAAATCACCATTGGATGCAATATTTTACTAAGACTCAGATAACAAAATCTAATAGACTTTTAATAAATAGGTTTTGGACTAGCAAGATATTTTATTAAGTTGTATTGATGTGCAAACCATTAGCTTTTAGCATTCATGTGTCTCCAAATCATAAATGAGGATAGTCATTAATAGTAACCTGGTATCCAATAGCAGAACCAGAGTACACCATCTAAGATCCAGTGACCTGGTTTCGGGGGAGAAAAGTAAAGAGATAAGTTGGGATTGTTTCAACAATCTGCCCCACTGTGACCTTAAGGGTTTTCTCCATATCTTCCTCTGAATATCGTGATCTTGACTATACTGTGTGCCCTCTCCTTTCCTTCCAACTATGCTCCAACCTCAACCATCACTAACCCCATCTGGGCTATAGAACCCATCCATCCACTTTTACCCTCACAACAGATCCCAGGACCTTCCCTAACTGTTTCTGTGGATTCTCAGCAGCCTGAGGTGTACTATGCTGCTGTGGGCAAGCCAACTCCAAAGTCACATGTACACACTACCCTCCAAATCTCCATTCCCTGATCCCTGAACAAATACCGTTTAGAGTGGGTCACTCTAGATATACTTCACAATCTGCAACATTTTATATATAAAGAAGTCCAGCAAAACAACTTCAAAGAACTAGTACTGTCCCAAGTTACAAAAAACAAAAGCCTGAGCTGCCACAGAGCTCAGGTCTATAGGTTGACCATCCAGCTCCCTCCAGTCCTTGAGTCACCACTACTTATTGCTGGAGAATTGACCCATCTCATGTACTTGTGAGTTCATCATTATTGCTCTCCTGGATCTACCATGTTTTTCATTTCTCCTGGATCTACCATGTTTTTCAAGATGAGCAAAAATCTCCTCGCCACAATTATAGTTTGTTAGTAGTTTCCATCCAAGTACTAATAAGGTCTAACCTGGACTAGATTTTGCAAGATCAGCCAACTGTTGTCAATTATTGTGATTTATTTACCTATGACTAATTTTTATTTAGTATTGTGATGATTGGGTGGTGAAACTGTCAATTAAAACAAGATAACCGAGGGCTCTTCCTTCTAGTTATATTTTGGAGGTGGGAGAGGAACTGATGAGAGAGGGATTGGGGAGCTGTGGATGAAAGACCAATCTGGAGGAATCTCAGAGTCCTACCTTAAGAAAACCTCCATCTGTCGGAGAGATTGGGGCTAGATGGGTGGATGGATAGAGGGTAGATAGGGATAACATTATGTGAAGCTGTTGAATTATTTAATATAATGTAATTGTTGCATCCTTCCTATGTTCTAGTCATGTTATCTTAGAGACATAGAGGAGAAAAATAAAAGGAGTGGGTGATAGCAGCAAAACAAATAGATCCTTTAGAGATCTCTCACAGTTATTGGGATTTTGCCTTTATTTGGAAGAATAATGATTGGAGGACACATAGAGAGGAGGTACATGGCAATCATGAATGACCAGGTCATTCAATACTTATATATCTGCTTGTAAATTACTAATAACTGAGCATATATGTTGCTGTAAATCATAACGTAGGCCACTGAGAATCAGGCTGAAATGGGGGAATTTTCTTTTGCATTATCTTCTTATATTGTGAACTCTGGAGCATTATAGCTGGTATGCATATAAAATAAATGGTAATTTCAGTTTTCAGCTTTAGCTCTTTAAAAATTGTTGGTAATTAAATTTTTGGGAAGTTCTATATAGAAGAGGAGATGTTATTCAAATGCTCATCCTACAACTTTTCTCTGATTTGGCTCGTTAGGCTTGGTGGAATTGACTCAGATGCTAACAATATGGCATTATGTTCTCCCACAACTACAGATGTTCTCATTTCTGTCTATTTTGTAATCCACTTACAGTATGCACTTCTTTGATTCAAATTTGAACCCTTCTTAATGTACATTTTTGTTGTAAAAAGTATATATATTATGGATATGTATTTGCACATTGGTTTTTCATACAACTAGAGATACATTTTTCCAAAACCAAAAGAACTTTTCTAGCCTACAAATCTATGGTTGTTTTATACCATTTCACCCATGATGAGTTTTCTCAAAGGATTCTGGGAATTATATTTTTTATATCTATTTATTATTCAGTATGCTTACATTACTGCCAACCAAAAATGTATTCTGAGCATGTACAGCATGATGACCATTAAAAACTATACAACAATATATAAAACAACAAATATAAACAAAATAAAAAACATAAAAACACAAAAGTGTGGGAGAGCAACAATCACCCAACCCATACAACTGTCAGGTGCAAATAACCATTCACTGAGTTCAAAGCACGGAAGAATTTATTATTGCTACCTGTACGCAAGAACCTGGTCAACTAATGGTCAAAGCTGAATAAGGGTCAGCGGAATTCATGGAGGGATGGACTTAGGTCTCTTGTGGGAGCGCAAAGCTGATGACACATTTTACTCCATCCTCCAGCTCAGCCTGCTTTTCTACAACAACCAACTTGCAGGCTCCCCATTTTGATGGGAGTGTTGAATATTTTCTCTAAGAAATCCTTAGAAGTATGCAGAATGTTCCCTCAAGAACATGTTACAACCACGTAACAGGTTCATATTGTGGCTGGGCCACTTCTAGAACATTTGGAAAGGTCTGCTTCTAGTTTGCAGGATTCCACATTGGAATGTTTTTTTAAAATCTGACAACTCCCTTTCACTTTCCTCTTGTATTTGAATAAGAGCAAAGAATGGATGAACATTGCAGTCCTACGTAGCACCTCTTTTGTGGGTGGATGGGTAGAAACAGAAGCAATTGTCCCAGGCTCTGGACATGTTTAAAGCCCATCCAAAGCATAATCCAGTGGTTCCAAAGACTGATATTTCTCAAAGGCAGAAAAACTAGTCAAGTAAAATCCCAAGTGTTATACTGTAGTAAGTTTCCAATAATATAATTATGTTGAAATAAAAAGTACCCTTATAATTGAATTGACCTCCAAGAAATAAGCTTAGACTACCTGGGTATGGCTTTGAAAACACACTTAAAATGTTCTTGTGAATCTGTTTACCAAGGGTTTCTTAGAATGTGGGTACATAGAGGAAAAGGAGAATACTTCTGAAGCTCAAAATATCTTTATGTCATTTAATTCCTGGAATGACAACTCATGTTCTTTACACAGTAATGAGGACATCTTTAGATGTAGTCATTTTTAGCTGACCCCGGATGCCCCTGGAAGCAATACCTTTGTTCAGTCTTGTTGCTAGACTCCTTCCTCAGACACCCATGGCAAACACAGCACAAATGGAATGATTATCTTTGTTTAGGAATTATCAGTTATTAATGATGACCTGGAAGATTCTGTTCCTGAGTTTCTTTTTCAGTACTGTTTCCCAGACACACTGCTGGCATTCTAACAACTCTCTGACAAAACTCCCACAGCCGTCTGTCAGTTCTCAGCCATCATTTGGGAATTGTTCTTCAAACCAGTTCTAATATAGGCCTTTATTAATAGGCTTGATGTCTGCACCAATCAAACGATGCATTCATTAATTCTGCACCCAGTACATTTCAATGTGAACAAAAGTAACATATGGTAGCGTTCGACTAACTAGATGTTGGAAAGACTTCTGAAGTGTATGTTGTTCTTCTGTGTGGAATACTTCCTTCCCTCATTTTCTTAATTTGTGAAGAAATTTTTTAACTTCATGAAAAAAAAGTTTGTGAAGGAGGTTATCTCGCCTGGAAACGAAGAGTGGAAATAGCTTGGACTTTTTGTTCTCTGTTCTCCTTGCCTTCACCTTACTTCTCAGGAACACATGGATAAAAGAGTTTGTAACCTGGAAGTTTTTCTGAATTCATTCTTGAAATTCAGGAATAGTATTCAATCATGAAATGCTTATATGGGAGAGGAAGATGAATTTTGCCAGTTTGCTCTTTGTTGTGTCATCACACAGTTCTTTTAAAACCTCAGAGAAGCAGTTTTGATGTTTGGGTTTTTTTTCCCCCCAAGCTGCAAATGCATTTAAATGTAATTGATGAAACAATCAAAATGCAGATGCTTAAGTAACGAATGATTTTGTACATTAATATACATCAGTTGCCCTAAGAGAGATAATACGGGTATATTTTTATAATGCTGATAAATTTCCTATTATATTTTTAAAAGTGATGCTGCAGCATTTTTCTGGTCTCAGAAAATTCCTTGATTCAAAACAGATGAAATCAGTTAAGTTGCTCTGATCAACTTCATGCTGTTCCTGATGGAGATTTTTGTGCTGCAGTCTTGAATTCCTTGTCTCCCCCGTGCAAATTAGCTGGAAAATGAAGTTGGATTAAGAATTTTTTTCTGGATTTCAGCTCCATTTCTCCCATTTGGCCACAGGGATGGTCAGGCTGGTCCAGACTAGTTGGACGGTTCCTGCTTCTCCTCTCCTCCCATCCATCCTGGAGAAGAAGCACCATCTGTTTTCCCTTCTCTGGGGAAGTATTTTGAGGACTGGTGGGAAAAGGGGAAAAAGTTTTACAGTTCTTCCTATCATTTGGACCAGAAGATAAAACTTGGGAGCACTTTTGTTAATTTCACCCAAACAAATGGCCCTTTATTTGAACTTGTTAAAAAGATAAAAGAAAAGGACTATCTTTTATTGTTCAGCTACTGGACCCAGGGGAAAAAGACCCAAAGGTCTAGCCCAGTGGTTCTCAACCTGTGGGTCAGGACCCCATTTGGGGTCGATCGACCATTTCACAGGGGTCGCCAAGCAAGGCTGTCCGCCATTTTTTTTGTCTGCCATTTTTTTCCCTTTTCCGGCGGGTGCCTTACCTCCCTTGAGCTGGGCCAGCTGGTGGTCGGCCTGCTCCGTCTCTGCTGCTTGCCAGCTACACCTCGGCCGGCACAGGGGGCGGAACTACGTATGCGCGGCGCTCCCGGGCAGGGAAAATCCTCGACTTACGACCGGTTGGGTAGTCCTCGACTTACGACCAGTTTAGTCCTCGACTTACGACCGGTTTAGTCCTCGACTTACGACCGGTTGGGGTCGCGGCATTAAAAAGGCTGAGAACCACTGGTCTAGCCTTTCATGGCAGGCAGATCGACTGCCTTGTACAAAATGGTCATTGAAGGCAGAAAGCTGGGACCGAGGCCAAGCCAATCGGAATGGAGGCATTTGTCTAAGATGGAATGAGGTGCAGCAGGTAAAACCACTGTGCCCCACTTTGCAACAGCAGAGAAGGGAAAACACTACTTCTGATGTGAGCAATAAAACTTCCCAGCAGCCTAGAAACAGAGAAACAGACAGTATTGTTTCTTCCTGTCCATGGTAGTTGGTAAATTATCCATCCTTATTATGCTGAGCAAGAAGAAAGTGGATGAGCCCACAGACTATTTTTCTTTCTCTCTCTTTTCCGTTCCCCATTCAGGGCTCCTTGGCGAGCACATTTAATGCCATTTTATCTGTGGATGATTTATCTTCTTCCTGTCACCAATTAGGAACAATGGAAACTCAACTGGGGCAATGTGAGAGTGTTAAGTCAATTGCTCCTCATCTGTAGTTTATTGCTGGCTACTCTCTGTGCAGAAATTTGTTATTTCCTTGAGCAATGACTGGGATTTTCGTTTGTTTGTGCACGTGCTGCTATAATTTTGAAGCATTGTATGAAGCACAAATTATAAATGTGTTTTCCAGTTGAAATTGGTGAGACTTAAAATATATGAAGATTGAGAGCCACTCATTTATGAAATTGATGGGCAGCAGCATGTATGAGTGCTGCCCATGCTAATTTGGATGGGGAGGGCGATTTTACTCTATCTGCTATGAATTTGGCTCCATCGTAAAGGTAATGTATAATATTTGCCACAGTTACCAGAATAGGACTGTCCAAGGTTCTCTGTAAACATAATGAAGTAAACATATTTAATTAATTAACTGGAGATCTAGTTTGATTGAAGACTGCCCCACCATAGTTTTAAAAACAGAATACTGTATATGATGAAAAGAAAAAGCAAAATAAATTTGCTTGTATAGATTCTGAAATGTTGGTAGATACACTTTCACCCATAAATATGTATTTCACCCTTGAAAACTGAAATAGAGTGACTTTTTATTGCTATGGAAACCTTTGGTACATAGTATAATTTTAAGAAAATGTTAACGGATGAATGTTGTATAGAACAATGCTGGTTGATTATGGTTAGTGTGCTCTATCTCGAACATGTCTTTGAGTTTGCTGTTGGGGTTACCTAGCATTTCTTCCTCTTTAATGGAACATAATGTTCCTGTATACAATCCTTAATCTGCTATTTTGAAAATATTACTGTGACCAGGCTTCTGGTTTGTGATATAATCATAATTACCTCACTATTCAAAAGCTCTGAAATTTCCATAGCAAGCCATGATAACATCAAGATTACAACATGTAATCATGCAAATGACCAGGACCAGATGGATTACACCCCAGGGTTCTTAAGGAGCTGGCGGATGTGATCTCAGAACCACTGAACTATATTTTTCAAAGATCCTGGAGCACTGGGGAACTACCAGAGGACTGGAAAAGAGCTGATGTAGTTCCCATCTTCAAAAAAGGAAAAAAAAAGGACCCAGGAAATTACAGACCTATCAGCCTGACCTCAATACCTGGGAAGATTCTGGAAAAGATAATCAAACAATGAATCAGCAAACACCTACAGGCAAACAAAGTCATTACTAAAAGCCAACACGGGTTTGTCAAAAACAGATCATGCCAGACAAATCTTATTGCATTCTTTGACCAAGTGACAAAATTAGTGGACCAGAGAAATGCTGTGGATATAATTTACTTGGACTTCAGTAAGGCATTTGACAAAGTAGATCACAACCTACTACTTGATAAGATAGAAAAATGCGGGTTAGACAGCATCACCATCAGATGGATCCGTAGCTGGCTGACCGGCCGTACTCAGCGTGTGGTCCTCAATGGAACCGCATCTACATGGAGGGAAGTGTGTAGTGGGGTGCCCCAGGGCTCTGTTCTGGGCCCAGTGCTCTTCAACATCTTCATCAACGATCTGGATGAGGGGATAGATGGGGAACTCATCAAATTTGCAGACAACACCAAGCTGGCAGTAATAGCCAACACTCCAGAAGACAGGCTTAGGATATAGGAGGATCTGGACAGACTTGAACACTGGGCACTATCTAACAAAATGAAATTCAATGGTGAAAAAAGTAAAGTTCTACATTTAGGCAAGAAAAACCAAATGCACAGGTATAGTATAGGGGGTACCTTGCTCAATAGTAGTAACTGTGAGAGGTATCTCAGAGTCCTAGTGGACAATCATTTAAATATGAGCCAGCAGTGTGCTGCAGCTGCCAAAAAGGCCAACACAGTGCTAGGCTGCATTAACAGAGGGATAGAATCAAGATCACGTGAAGTATTAATACCACTTTACAATGCCTTGGTAAGGCCACACTTGGAATACTGCATCCAGTTTTGGTCACCACGATGTAAAAAAGATGT
>NW_015389066.1:11579-52659 GCF_001527695.2 Protobothrops mucrosquamatus | reverse complement strand
AAGAAGAGCAACAAAGATGATTAGGGGACTGGAGGCTAAAACATATAAGGAATGGTTGCTGGAATTGGGTATGTCTAGTTTAACGAAGAGAAGGACGAGGGGTGACATGATAGCAGTGTTCCAATATCTCAGGGGCTGCCACAAAGAAGAGGGAGTCAAGCTATTCTACAAAGTGCTTGAAGGCAGGACAAGAAGCAACGGGTGGAAACTAACCAAAGAGAGAAGCAACCTAGAACTAAGGAGAAACTTCCTGACAGTTAGAACAATTAACCAGTGGAACAACCTGCCTCCAGAAGCGGTGAATGTGCCAACACTGGAAGTTTTTAAGAAGAAACTGGACAGCCATTTGTATGAAATGGTATAGGGTTTTCCTGCCTGAGCAGGGGGTTGGACTAGATGACCTCCAAGGTCCCTTCCAATTTTATCATTATTATTATTATAAATGACAGAAATCATGTGATTACATCACATTGTTTGATGTAACTAGCCAAATTATATCATTTGCATGATGATACCATGATGGATGTGTTGTCATTTGCTGCCCCCGTCTCCCCATTGATATCCATTTCCTGGTATTGAATTATAATACTGCTTTTTTCAAATTGCAGTTTTAAAACTGAAAAGTAGACATTTCTGAATTGTTCTAACCATGTTTGTTCAAATACATTATATTTGTTATAAAGTCATAGGTTTGGAAGGGAACTTATAGATCATCAAATCCAATCCCCACTCAGTTCAGAAATATTTGAATTAAGCGTCTCTGATAGTCTTTCTAAAATTTGGGATGAAAAGACCCCCTCCCTTCTCTCAAAGATGCAGGACAGATTTAATTTAAATTACAAGTTGGGAAGATTCAGTTTCAGTTATTTAAAGCAGGGGTCCCCAATCCCCAGGCAGCGGATGGGTACCAGTCTGCAGCCTGATAGGAACCGGGCTGCATAAACAAGCAAAGCTTCATCTGCGCATATGCGAGATCTAAGTAGTGTGTGAAACCACGGTCCTCCCCTGGGTCCGCTGATTTAAAGCACAGTTTCCACATTACTCTGGAAGATTCTATTACCAATTTCAGTAAAACGAATTCTTGTACTTTGGCATAACCTTTGATAGAGAAGTATAAATTTTATTTCTAACTAGTATGACCATATTAAAGAACAATCTGAATATCTTCAGTTTAATTTCCATTTGAAAAATAGAATGATTACAGTACTTCAGTGTCAAGCAAATATACTTGTGAAATTATAGGAAGGATTTGAACCAGAGGATATTTTGGCCGTGCTATTCTACAACCCGCATTTTAGTATAGTTCTAGTTTTTTTGTTTTTCCAATAAGCAATACAAATATAATTATTTAATAAAACTAAATTAATTAAAAATGTGTTTTAAAAGCAAAACTTGGGCAGTTTAGTCAGAATTCTTTCTTTGTGTCTACTTTTTTATTCAGAATCTGGAAAGGAAGGCAAATCTTCCTGCTGTTTTGGTTCCCAAACCATTTTTCAATTTTAATGAATTACTCCAAAGGGAAAAATACATTTTACATACATCAGTGGAAGAAGCTGCTGCTGCTAAAAATGAATTACTACTTTAATAATCCCAGAAATCAAATATTTGATTTCTATCAGTTCACTGGTGTGAATTTCTTTAACATTTCTTTAAAAGATTTTCTAATTTTGTTCCTTAATCAAATCCCTTGCATTCGTACCCAAACTTTGCAGTCTTGCCCAGTTCTAAAATTCTCCGTTCATTTATCTTTTTTTTTTTTTGCTTTAGAGAGAAATTTGCTAGAGTTTGTCTCATTTCACATCCATATTACCAGTAGGAAGTAGGACAGAGTACAGTTAGAAGTCTTGTTCACATCTGTATTTTTAAGTTAGGTTCATTTTTATGAAATATCTGTTTCAAATTTGGATTTAAATAAAAGGATTGGATTTCAATTTTAAATATTATGATTTCTTCTGTAAATCAGTCTGCTCCACAGTTGCATGTGTTTTAGTGCAAAATTAGGAGATTTATCCTAATGTTTATCCAAACTCTCTTTTTAACCTTCTGCTCCTTAGTTCAATTCCTCTTTGGAGCAACAGAGGTGAAGTTGAGGTTGAAAATGTTGGTTCAATGGATACAAGATCTTTCTACCATACCAGTTGACTGTTAGGCAGTGTTTTGGGTCTAGAGATGTCTGAATCTTGAAGAAACGTTTCAGGCAATCTCACAAAATGGGGAAGAACTGTCCTGCTTATAAAATGGCTGCCATAAGACGTTTCTCCAGTTACAAAATCCAGCTTATCCTAAAAACTACTTGGAAAATTGCTTCCTGCGCTTTCTAAGCCAGAGGATCTTTGTCTGCATATAACAGAATGGAGGAAGGGATTAAGGGAAGTACAATCTGCCTGAACTTTCTGGAACTCTAAGCAGATCTCCTGTCATTTTTAAAATAATGCTAATGCCTGGCACATTGCCATTTTAAAAATAACAATGGTCCTCTTGGAGTTTTTAAAATAATTTGCCTGGCAGTTTGCTGCATTGTTATGAAAACTACACCCCAAAATTCTGACATCTTTCTAGTGTGGAGGGGTGGGGTGGGGGTGGGGAGGACATAAATGGTCCTTACAAGCAAAGCACTTTGCTTTCTGAAACTGCAGCTGTCTTCTGTGCCATTTCCTGTGGATATTTCTGAAAGCTGTGTGAACAAGCTTTGCTGAAATTGAGGTTTTTTCCCCCCTAAATGCAAGTTCCCTCTTCCTCCAACTTGAAGGCAAGGGTGGCTTGAATTCTTACAGAAGCCCCAGGCAGAGAAAGCAAAAAATGAATAACATACTGTGAATTAGCAGAAGAGAAAGAGAACCAACAGTGAGCAGATAAACGACATTTTTGCCCCTGGAGCTGGTACAAAATAACATCTTATGTAGTGTGACTGATTGAAAAAAAAAGAATGATGGAGGAAGAATCTGTAAGTTGGCACCTGCTGACAAGATCAAGGTTATAATTGACACCTCTACAGAAAAACAGTGGCTGACCGAACCGCCAGGTCTAAGCTTCTGCCCCAGTTATGTATGAAAAGTCATAGAACATGTAACAAAGAACCTAGAATCATAGGGCTGAGATCTTGGAGATCTTCTAGTCCAGACCCTTGCTCAAGACAGGAGATCTTATACCATTCCAGTCAAATGGTTATCCAGTCTATTTTTTAAAACCTCCAGCAATGGAGCAGCCACAATTCCAGGAAGCGAGATATTCCAGTGATTAATTGCTCTCACTTAAGAGAAAAATTCTTCTTACTTCTAGGATGGATCTCTCTTTAACAAGTTTTCATCCATTACTTCTTTCCCTGCCCTCTGGTGCTTTGGAGAATAAGTCAATCCTCCATCTCTATGATGGCCCCTCGAGTACTAGAAGACAAGTATCCCCCCTTCAATCCTCATTGATAGTCCAAAATACCTAGTCCCTTAGCTGTTCATCATATGATTTAACCTCCAGACCCTTTATCATCTTAGTTGCTCTTCTCTGCACACTTTCTAGGGCCTCAGCATCTTTTTTGTATTCTGGTGACTAGAACCAGACACAGTATTCCAAATATGGCCTCACTAGTGCAGCATAAAGCAATGTTATCATTTCTTGTGATCTTGATATTATCCTTTTACTGGTGCAACCCAGGACTGTATTGGCTTTTTTGGCAGCTGCAGCACATTGCTGGCTCATACTTAAGTGGTGGTTCTCTAGGAGACCTAGATCTCTCTCACAGTTACTACTATTGAGCCAGGTACCACCTATTTTTGTACCTATGCATTTGGTTGTTCCTGCCTAAGTGCAGGACTTTACTTTTCTCCACTGAACTGCATCTTGTTGGAGAGGCCCCAGTGCTCAATTCTGTCAAGATCCTTCTGAATGTTGAGTCTATCTTCCAAAGTGTTAGCAATTCCCCTCAGCATGTCTGGAAAGCCCACTCCCTAAAAAGATAAGGCTCCTTTAGTTAAAACAGAAGAAAAACAAGCTGTTAGCAATCTGAAATGATTTAGCATGTTGCTAAGCAGCAAATGCTTAGCTATCAGTTCCAAACAAAAATAAATAATAATACGACATAGAGTGGGTTGTTGTTTTTTTTTAAAAAAAGAAAACATGCACTTTGTGGAGTCACTCTTTAAAACACAGGGGATACAGTATATTTTATTTATGGATAAATGTGTGTGGAGTTTGAATCTATCCTTGAAGAAAATAATTTTAGTTTAATAGCCTGGATTTGGGTCATTGTAATGTAGATGTTAAAAAATGCATCTTAAGATTCACAGTGAGTGTAAGTGGCCTTTAAATAGGTGGCATGCAATTAGATGTATAAATAAATTTTAAAATGTATTTTCATGTATTTTCAGCACTTGCACATTTATTATAATAATATGGTAGTCTGAACAGGCGTTCACACTAATACAGCATCAAGTTTCCTTTTGAGAGCTGAACTGAATTTTGAGAATTTGTATGATATGATATTGTGCTTAGAATTTCTTTGTCAGGCTTCTTCTATTTCTGTTTCTCTAAAACATTTTTTAGTGACACTGAAAACTTTTAAGGTTCCTGGCTATGAACCACTAACTGTGGCTCAGAGGTCAATGGATGTAGCTTTGAAACTTATTTAATGCTGACAGATTTTCAGGGACTGCAAATATCTTTGTATTCTGATTACGTCTTTATAATTTGGTTGTCAATCATTTATCAGTTATTAGAGTGGCCTTGGCCAAAGACAAGTTGGCTATTCCTGTACTAAATAATGACTTATTATTATGATGTACTAAAGGATAATGTATTATTATGTGGGTCTGAGACCTTTGTGTATTTTTCTGTGCTTCAGTAGACAGGGCATATCCAAGGATGAGTGAAGATATCATGCTGAGCCGTAATGCATTGTAAACCATGATCTGTGATGTAAAGACCCTAACAAATGTGTCTTGTTCCAGAAATTTTAATTAAATTATGATTCAGCACAATGTGTGTATCCAACCATACTCTGTTCTTTTATGACATGTCCACTAACCTTCAGGAAAATAAGAACTATGAGGGTTTTGAGTGTTGTTTCATAAATACCGAAATGGCTACTCATACCATCTGACCCTTTGTCATAACAGGCAGTAACTTTTCCTGTGGAGTCAGTAATGTTTGTCTTTGCAATGTTTGTTCCCGAAGCAACATGCTACAATCACCCCTTCTTCCATGCAGTTATTAGAGGAGCACAGAGATGAAGACTGGAGGCAGGAGAATGGTCCCCCCTCTGGAATCTGCTGTCCAAACTCAACAGCTTATCACTTCATGGTAAGGATCACCCTGGGAATAAGATTATTTGATGTCTGAATTGTTTCTGGTTGCAATAGTGGAGAATATCAGTAGCTCAGGATTGATTTGTTGATATCGTCTGAGCTTGTTTTTCTTCTAGCAGACGTTTCATTACCAGACTAGGTAGCTACATCAGTGCAGCAACAGTATTTTTGCTCATGTAAATGTATCAGAAACCAAAGAACTATTAGCAGCAGAGAACAAGCTGCCCTATCCATAGAAGCATTTATTCATAGAAATATATATATTAATGACCCTGAAATATGATAAGCAAAATCCTCTTCCCGGACAGAATATATTCGGATGTCTACAGTGATTCTCTGGAAAGAGCAATAAATACATTTTGCATGCTCAGCTTGCAGACTGGAAGTTCAATAAAACTCCAATTCCAATCATATTTTTCAAATGTTTCTCTGATAAAAGCATGTCTTCAGCATTCCAGATTTCAGCCATTTTATAGAGTATATTATTTGGATGAGAGATAGAGCTAAATTATTATGGGCTTTTATGCTTATGTAAAAGTAAAATGGCTGCATGGACACTTTCCTCTGACTTTACTTTCCATATGGCCTTTTTCTAAGAACATTTACTTGTTCTTTGATTTTAATTTAATGAGATATCTAGGAAGCCAGATCTAAGCTGTGCTTAGATCTTAACATAATCTGTAAAAAAGTGTCAGTTTTCAAGGTATCATAAGATCTGTTTATGAGCTGTTATATCTCAGTGGTTAGAATGCAGTACTGCAGGCTACTTCTGCTGACTGATGGCTGCCTGCAGTTTGGTGGTTCGAGTCTCACTGGCTCAAAGTTGACTCAGCCTTCCATCCTTCCGAGGTCGGTAAAATGAAGACCCAGATTGTTGGGGGTAATATGGTGGCTCTGTAAACCACTTAGAGAGGGCTATAAAGCACTGTAAAGTAATATATAAGTCTAAGTGCTATTGCTATTTGTTTTTTCATTGCAGCAGGCTAACACATATGTCCTTCTAGAATTAGTGGATTGGGCTTATATTACTAGCATGGGTTTTGCTTTGCTTTTAGATTTATAGAACCAATTATTCATAGTTGGATATAGAACTAATAGTTGATACTGATGCACTTCATAAGTGTGTAAAGCTTTGCTATGCTAGCTGAGAAATAGTTCCAGTCAGTGCAATTTTAGAGGATGAAACATTGCATCCTACCACATGATAAATACATGCTGCTCATACAATACAACAAGCAGCAGTAAAGCATTGCAGATCATAGAAAACTCTGAGGACATCAGCTTATTTTCGGTCTTTCCACTTCACAGCTAAATGCAACACAGCTGGTTATACATTGTTCCTGTCCATCAATTGGCCAAACGGCTGCTTATCTTGCTTCTGCCCTTCTTGGTGAGCAAGGGGCTTAATTCTCTGAGCCCTTGGCTGTGAAGTCAAACTGGGAGAGAAGTGGGTTGATGGCACCCAGCCTCAAACCAGTGTGTTATCTAGAATAAATTTGTTGGTCTAACCTCAAGGTCATAAATCCAATCCAAGTTCAGAATGCAAAACAAACTACTCAGGAGAACAGCATCTGAAAGAACAAATAAATAGAGAAGCCAAGAGACAAGCTGCAATCAAATGCTAAGGGTTTGTTTTTAGCGAGGACCCAGTGAAGCTAAGAGTCAAGACTGGCTTCCCTGGCTGCAGCAGCAAAGTAGAAAGTCAACATCCTTTGCCATGCTCAGATTGCTCCCTAAATGCCAAAGATCTCGGGCCCTGCCTGAGCATAGCAGGTTACAAGTAGTCCTTGACTTATGACCACAGCTGAGCTCAAAATCTCCATTGCTAAGCTGTTGTTAAGTGAATTTTCCTCATTTTATGACCCTTTTTACCACAGTTGTTAAATGAATCGCTGCGGTTAAGTAAGTAGCACAGTTGTTAAGTGAATTTGGCTTTCCCATTGACTTTGCTTGTCAGAAGGTCGCAAATGGTGATCATGTGATCCTGGGACACTGCGACATTCATAGATACATGCCAGTTGCCAAGCATCTGATTTTTGATCACATGACCACGAGCATACTGCAATGGTTGTAAGTGTGAAGAATGGTTATAAGTTGCTATTTTCAGTGCTGTTGTAACTTTGGTCAAAAGGGAATGGTTGCAAATCAACTACTTGTATTCCTGAACAGACCTTTTGAATTAAGCAGTTTCTCAGCATAGCCAAGTACACTGATGCTTCTCAAGTTCCCGATTGTTCATGCACAGACATTGGTGGTTTTCAGGACTGGATGGAGGAGGTGTAGATCAGCTCCTGGTTTAGGTCAAATGTACATCCTCTTCTGGCTTAGGCTAATGTCTGTTGGGTTCAGAGCACTGCTATAGGCACACCTTTATACATAAGCACCATAACTATATTGAAAGATCAAATAGTGTTGATAAGTCTTTGTCCATTTCTTCATTGCAGTATGATACAGTATAGAGCAGAGGTGTTAAACTGCTGGCCCGCGGGCCGGATGCATCATCGGAAAACCACACCCACCCCATTGCCGGTAATGGCGAAAAAGCTCCGATACATTGTGTGACGTCACGTGACGTCGCGAGTTTGACATGTCTGGTATAGAGGCCTTGTCTTCCCAGATGTTTGGTTCTGATTATTCCTGGTGGTGTTTGAAAGCAACTGCAATTACTATGATTTTTGGGGAACTTTTTTTGTGTGTGACTCACTTGTCCACCATTTGCTGACTGTGTTCTGGTTAGCCATTATGCCAGCTTGTGGTTGACATGAAAAGTCATCAAAACACTGAGTTTTATTGAGGGTTGAGAGAAGGAAATTCTGCTTCTGGTAAGCTACCAGCTGTGGTGAGGGTTTCAAAGCAAGCTGCTAGGTGAGTCAATGGACTTCCTGGAGCAGATGATGATGTGTATTATTAACATATCTTGGCATTACGCCTTCCTCTCAGTGCCAAAAGTAATTAGAACAGTATCTGAAAGGACAACTTTGCCTTTTTGAAAAAAATGAAGAGTCTCAGAGAGAGATCCTTTTGCTAGTTTGGAAATTTTATTTGATGAAAAAACTATAAATTGATGTCATGCTTCATTCCAAGGTACCACCTGATCCTCAACTGTTAATACTGGAATTAAGTTTTATACTAAAATGGAGTTACTTTCTGTGCAGCTCTGTACATTTGCTTGCTTGTAAGGTCACAAATCTTTTATGTGGGTTACAAAGGATCAGCAGCAGTAATGTCTGAATCACTTTGGGGATTAAAATTCCAACCATGTATGTGAGTACAATGGTTGTATTCCAAGAAGGAGTTAGGCATCAACATAGCCTTAATGACACACAGATCCAAGGCATGCTATTATTGCCAGTGTTGTTTCAACAGAGAATCTGTCCTCCGGAGAGTCTTAAACATCCAAGGTTCCTTTACTCTTCAAACAAAGCTGAAACTGAACATCTTTGATTTATTGGGGTTAAATGGTGCAAAGCTTCCAGTTCCATCCCCTGCAAGTGGCTGATTTTTCACCAAGGTGTTTCCTTGGTTTCTATATGCTACTATTGGCGTTCATGTGGTCTAAGACTCTTGCCACATCCCAGATCAGAATCTCCTATAATAGGGCTATTATAAGCTTCCAGGAATTAGCTGTGCATGAGTTGGGTATGTATGTGTATGTGTATGTGTATGTATAATTGTTAAACAAGTGAGAAGTCCACTCCATTTTCATATCTTTTATATCTTACATGAAATTGGTGGGTCCTACATTCAATCTTTATCTATAATTCATATATCGAGGGGAAAAAATCAGGGATAGCAGTCAACCACTCACAAATAGAGGGCTGCTTCCCAAAGTTATAGCTCTTATCAAATCCTACTGAGGCAACCCCAAGATTGATCTCCCACCATCTCGGGAAACAATTAATGCCTATGTTTTTCCAGGCAGGACATGATAAATCCCCTGGCTATAGGTGACACCTTCTGGTATTTATGGAGTGAACCTCTTGTCTACCTTTCCCCTACTGATATTCCTTCTGATGAAAATCCTTGTACAGAGATCTACCCATTTGTATTTTCATTGCATCATAATGGCATCAGCAACAAAATTTGATCCTCTTTCATATTTGATTCTCCAGAATTATTATACCCCCCCCAATCATTCTCATTGATAATGATGAAACTTGTCCTATCTATAGCGTAACTTGAATGATTCAATCTGCTTTCCTGCTCCAAGTAGAGGAGGTCTACCTAACTTCTTGGAAACCCAGTACAAGAACATCTTATACAGCTAAATGGATATAATTCATAGACCATGCACTAGCACCCACTTCAATGTTAGCTTCATTGTATTTTCACCTTTCTTTATACTTGAAGCAACATGATTTGACATTATCTTTTATAAGGATGTACTAATCTAGCATTTCTTGTCCCCAAAAGGTATTATTTTATATCCCCAGAAGGTGTTATTGTTAGCCCATGAAGGATGTTACTGTAGATTTTAGAATGTTGCTTCCAGCCTGTGTGTCAATGTTTTCTGTTACAGTGAAGTAATGCCTGTTTTTAATAATGGTTATATGGTAGGGATTAAGAATATGGCAGGGATTAAGAATCCCAGAATGATGGGACACACATTAGCTGTATACAGTGTCATGCTGATTTAGAATGAGATTTGCTAGTTTGTGCTTTAATCTGATGTGTGATCCCAGCCTTGGGTATAATCTGTGCATTCATCAAACCTCTCTGATGTATCCACCAGCCCATAGTTAAAACAAACCATGATTTATGGTGATATATGAATCTGTTATTGTGTCTGGCATCTTTAAGAGGCCACAATCCACTTCCAATAACCAGAATCCTGATTCCACTTGCCCTTCTTTTTGCTATCATTCTTGGTAGGTTGAGGAATAAATTTTGAGGGTGGGGAATTCATGGATGGCAATATTTGAGTGTGGCTATAGATCTTATCCCCCTTATTTCCCTGACATGTTTTCCCCAAAGTCCCCCAATAATGCCGTATTTTAACAGGTATAGTTATTTTCCTCCAATTAGCTGCGATGGGGGCAGCCCTCTTCTTGTGGGCTACAAAGTTCTGCAAATAGTAGTGGCTCTCAAACAAGCAATTCACTGCAATAATATTTAACTATATCACTTGACTGATGAACCTAATAGTATTTTAATGCATATTCAGTATATTCTTTGCAACATGTTAAGTTTATATTCCTATGCAAAAACATTTTAAACCTGCCATGCATTGATTTGTATTGAGTCAATTATTACAATGATTTGCTGCTCTGTTCACATTGTCAGTAATGAGTCTTCCAATACAAGTTAGAGAGAATTGGATATGTTGCATTAGGGAAGAAGAAAAAATTGTATATACATGTGTATACCCATGATATTAGAAGAGCTGTCTGGTCTAAGCAAGCAAAAATGTGACCTCTGCTAAAAGTTACAAGAAGATGATTAAGGTCAGAAAGATACTAGACATTACAGAGCCATCTAAGAATAAGTGAGATGAGCTTCCAAAACTCTTTTTAATACGGAGAATACATTCTCCACATTAAAGTGTGATTTCTTATCATCGTGGCTTACTGAAGAAATCAGACTGTCTATAGAGATTCTCAGTCATCCAGGGATAACCATGGTTGTCCCAAAGGTGCATTTTTCCAAGAGGCTTGGGTGAGAAGTGAAACATTTTCAAAGAAAAAAAACAAGAAAATCCAGTTGTCTTTTAGAAAAAAGCACCTTTGGAACAAACCAGAAATTAACCAAGATCAGTTTTTCAGATAAGCAGAATAATACATACGAAAAGTTTTTCGTATCCAAGACCCCAGGAGCATAAATTAATGTTTTTCTGAAATACTGTTTCCATTATTATTGTGTATTTATGTTTCCTTGGGTTTATTTATTGTATGTTCAGTTCAAATGGAGAAATTTTCTTTTGTTGAGCAAAATAAATTAGCATAGTTTTCATTTATGAGTTTCAGACTGATATCAATGGATGCTGTGTTGTGTCATCATGTAATTTGAAAACATTAAAGAACTCCCTTGCAAACACTGACATCATAAACAGAAAATTGGCACCACAAAATGCACATTTTGGATGCTGGTTTCATTAAAACTGGCTCAGATGTTCAAAAGCTTTATGGCTGGCTGCCTTTTATGCACTGCACACAATGGTGGAATGTAAATAAATCCAAGGCAAGGAGGAATAATGTAAATAAATTCTAAAATGAAGCGATGGCAAATCCTGTTAAGGCCAACCTCAAAAGATGGTTAATGCTGAAAAGAGTTATATCCGTATTCTCTTTTGAGTTACAACATAACATGATGATACAACTTATTTTCAATTATGTAAGTAGGATGTATGAATAGATTGATTGATCTTGGGAAGTAAGATCGTGACTAACTTTAGTCATCCATGTTAATGCTTTCTGCAATAGTACTTTTAGATGCAGCAGCGGTGTGTGATAACTATTGCACTTTAGGCACAAGACTTTTATTTCTGTTGAATGTCTTTGTTTATGTGGGGTTATTTTTCATCTTGATAGAGTTTCCACCTATAAAACTCTTTGACTCTTCATTCTGTCCTTTTAACTGTCCCTTCCAATTTGTATTGTGAATCTGATATGTCTGATTATTTTGAAGTTGATAAACTTTTGCAGTGTATTGCAGTGGTTTGTTTTCTCCTGAACTGGTCGTGAGCAATATCAGTAAGTGGTGTTGGCAGGGAGTGTTTGAGCCCTTGGAATTCCAATATGGGGTGACACAAGGCTCTGCATTCTCTCCATTGCTGTTTTATATCTACGTGAAGTCACTAGGAAAGATCATTTGCTAATGCAGGCTGAGGTATCATCTGTATGCTGAAGAAGAGGCTTACCCTGAGCCAATCAGGAGAAGCATTGAAATTGTTCCCAATATCCAAAGACTGTTAAAGTCTAGATGAGGTTTAATGATGGTCGATTCAGAAGCTCTCTGACTCCATGGTAATAACACGAGGATCCAGGGATGAGTTTGCTCTTCTGGAACAGCCTAGCCTTGGAGATAAAGCTGACTCTGTCCCAATTTATGTTATTGAGGGCACTCAAGGCCCAGCTGTTCCACAGGGCCCTGGAGAATGAAATGAGTACATGAATGACCTCTTCCTGAGGTTGATGGAATATTATCAGTGGTGGGATTCAGCCAGTTCGCACCACTTCAGCAGAACCGGTAGCTAATTTTTTGTTGCCCAGGCCCAGAATGGACTTCTGGAAGCGGCATCCACTCAGAGAACCAGTTGTTCACATATTTGAATCCCACCACTGAATATTATGAAATTATTTCATTATAACAGCATAGTGTGTTGGTAGGCCTATTTCAGTAATCTTAGCTGTTTACAATACTGAGATTAAAGTGGCTACAATACTGAGATTAAATCCTAAACAAAAAAAAAATATAAATACATAATCCAGACGCCTTGCACCCTTCTTAAATATTGGTTTTCTTCAGAGGTTCTACTCTACTTTCAACTTTACTTTTAAACGAGCTCTATTCTAAAGAGCAGTCTCTGTGTCTGATTGTTCAGTTCTCAAGACTGCTTACTTCAAATGGAATCTGTCTGACCTGCACAATCATTTTGGGAGAAACCCATGTCTGGGAAGAGAAGGGTGTGTAGTCATTGCTTTTCAGTAGCAATACCAACCCTTCAATGTAGCCCTGCAGTTGAAATTGGACTGAGCCCTCTGACTGCACTTATAAGTAAAAAGTGCTAAAAACTGAGGTTCTTATAGTGCATGCTTAGTGTAAGATTAGCCATCGATTAAAGTTTATATAAAGTTGATTTTAGATATTTTAATTAGACATGCCATGGTTGTTTTAGTTCTGTTTTTCTGTATCTTGTAAACCACTAAAAACCCTTTGAATTGTGGGGGACAGGAAGGAAGGGTTGTTTCCTTACACTTCCCATATTTTTCCCCACTTCTGTCAGCAACCAGCTAATGGAGATTGTAATTTCTTACAATACCAGCACAACTCTTTTATGGTTTGAAAAAGCAAATTCTCCCTTGAGCGGGATAAATGAACTATATAGCTCTTTTAGATGCTGACTTTTCTTCTAATACTTCTCTTGTTTTCTCCAAGTAAGGCTAAGGTGGAAATTCATATTGGAATTCATTTTACCAATGACTCTCTAATATCTGCCCATAAAATGCTGAGCCTTCTTAGTAAATCTGTAATGGCAAATCCAAGAGAAATTCTATTCTCACGGCTTCTGGATATAGCAAGAAAAGTAAACTTGTGATATGTCAGCCTTCTCAGGAAGAGAAGTTTCACAAAAAGGAAATACAGATTTATTTTCTGAATACTGAATTTTCAGTATTTTAACATATTGCCATACAGTATCTCACACCCTTTGGTTTAGATGCAGGCATGCATTTGTTGGTTGGGATAGGATAAGAATAAGTTGGATAACAGGAGTATTGGGCTTGAATGTGGGAGTCTCTCTCTCTCTCTCTCTCTCTCTCTCTCTCTCTCTCTCTCTCTCTCTCTCTCTCTCTCTCTCTCTCTCTCTCTCTTTGTATACACATATACACACAAAACACCCACATATACTGTATACGTGGAGAAATCTTCCTTAAATTTTGTAAGATTAATTTTTTTATTAGTCAGGATGGGGTGCTGTGTTGACAAGATGTATCATCATCTGATATATACCAAGTGCTCTGGAGGGAGATGTGGGAATGCAAATAGAATAAACACCGAGGTTTATTTTCCCACCATAAAATGATTGTAGAACAATAAATGAATTGGTTAAAAAAAAGAGAGAGAAAAAGCTACACTTGGTGAAGGAAAGATCCAAGAAAGATTTCCCTTCCCATAATGTCCCCACTTTCCATTTGATCCTAGGAAATCACAAGCAAAACATGAAAACAGTAGGGTTGTATGAATTAATAGTGCGCTGTCAGTAAAGGTCTATCTTGGTAAACTTCATGTTATTGGGTTTTCCCAACAACTCAGTTATATTTTTCATATATACATGTATGTATATTATACATATACATACACATATACTACATAAATTCATTTTTGGAAATGGCAAGATGGAATATATATTACATTGAATGATTGAATACTAGAAAATGTATGCATGTGTACAATGTTAGCAGTGTAATGGAACTTCAGAAGTAATAATTATAATAAAGCATAAGATGAAATGATTTCAAACATCATCTTGTAAACAGAACAACATGCTTCTTTGTAGAAACAGAATTCAATTAAAATTTTGACAAATAATGTTTGTTATTTATTTAATCCAGCATGTGGAATCATCAATAAACCCCACCTTTGAAATGCCCATTGAAAGCAGCATGGAAAGCTAACAGAGAAGGTGTCAGATGTTATGTCCAGGTTATTGCAAAGTGTGGGTGCCACTGCAGAGAAGACTTCCTTTGGATCCTCTCTAAATTCTCATAAGAATGGGTTATATGAAGTGTTTCTACCCATTTGACCCAGTCAGGCAGGAGGGGTATGCTTCAGAAACCACTGGCAAAAGAATGCTAATTGCAAGGGCCTAATAGATGTGTCTTTTTTTTTGATAGAGTACCACTTTATAGAACAGTCTGCTCTGGAGATCAGGATGACCCTGACCTTGTTGGCCTTTTATAAGACCCTAAACACCTGGTAGACTGCCTTTGCCCCAATCGCGTAGAAATGCTGAACCTTTTAATGTAGCAACTGAACAACTGCAAATAGCAGCCTCAGCAACCATGTTAACTTACTGAATCACCTTGAAGCTACTGAGTGGTCTAAAAGAACCAAGATCATCTACTGGAACCCCCAGTGCCATTGTTATCTCATAATCAAGTTTGAATACATACTGAAAGTAATCCAGACAATCCATTTCTATGAACCCCTGAAGGTGAAATTTATTTATTTACAGTATTTATTTGTTTTGAGATACTACTGAGATACCACAATATTTTCCTGAAAAGGAAAGGTTGGAAATATAGTTGTCTCAACTATAAGACATATTTAGATATGGCTGGATTAAGACATGGGTTCTTCAAGAAAAGACGAACTCTTTTCTTCTGGACCCGTAACTGATCTGCTTTGTTCTCCAGGATCTCCTCCTGTTCCAAAATTTTGTTATTTTCCTTCTTTTCCTTCCTTCTTATCTCCTTTTTGCTCCTTCCAGCAAAATTGGGGCGCTTGGCAACCAGCATGTATTTATGAAAGTCGCACTGTCCCAGGGACATGTGATCATCATTTGTTACCTTCCTAGCTGGCTTCCGACAAGCAAAATTAATGGGACAAGCCAGATTCACTTAACAATTGAAGTGATTTGCTTAACAACTGTGGCAAACAAAGCTCATCAAATGGGGGCACAACTCAGTTTACAACTGTCTTGCTTAGAAACAGAAATTTTGGGCTCAATTGTGGTTGGAAGTTAAGGACTACCTCTACTTCCCCCCCCCCAAATCAGTCAGAGCATTCCTCAAACCCCTTTTTAATCCCCTTGCTTTTGAAATCTACCGTTGTCCTTCTCTAATCAATTGTAGAAAAACACATTAGCAGTGGCTCAGCATGACAGAGACAATTCCAATTATTTGTTCATTCCAAATTGCTTCATGAATGTTCACCATTTCTGTTTCATGGTTTACTTGAGGCTGGATTAAACTGACCTCAGCTGCTATCAGGCTGTACCCTCATCTACATCTATTGGTACACAGGAGTGTTCCTCAAGAATGTGTCACATGCAAGGTTGTCTCTTTATATCCCAAAATACAGTGTTTATCTCATCCATTGAAAAAAAAAGAGGTATCAAAAAGATTGGGCAACCCTCTAGGGCCTTTTGGAGGGATGATCTGCCTCACATCCAATGGAACAGCAGGGGCTAGTAGGGCAGCCAACATTGCACCTCATCGCATTCTTAGGTGGGGTAGCCAAGGCGGGGAGGGGGGCACTTCCTGCTCCATCAAAGTACTGCACCAAACTGCGAGGGCTGGAGTGGTGGGGATGTGCTCAGTGGTGGGATTCAAATATGTGAACAACCAGTTCTCTTGTGGATGCCACTTCTGGAAGTCCATTCTGGGCCTGGGCAACAAAAAATTACCTACCAGTTTGGCTGAAGTGGTGCGAACTGGCTGAATCCCACCACTGGTTGTGCTCCTACAGTGACAACTGTTGCTCCTCCTTGCTATGGCCCTAAGATGTGTGATTCCTTAGGAGAGCAGATCAGAGGGAACCTGCCCTCTTCTCCACACACTCAGGCCTCATCACAGCCAGAGACATTCTTCTTCCTCTGCCATTGCTTCTCCCTAATAGTCTTGACAAACCATGGTTTCGGTGTTTATTTATTTTTTTATCCTGCCATTATTATTTTACAAGTAACCAAGGCAGCGAACATACATAAAGCCCTTCTTTCTATTCCCCCCCCCAACAACCTTGTGAAGTGTGTAGGGCTGAGAGAGAATGACTAGTCCCAAGTCATCCAGCCAGCTTTCATGCCATGAGGCCTGGTGGCGCAGTGGTTAGAATGCAGTACTGGAGGCTAATTCTGCTGACTGCCAGCTGCCTGCAGTTTGGCAGTTCGATTCTTGCAGCCTCAAGGTTGACTCAGCCTTCCTTCCTTCCTTCCTTCCTTCCTTCCTTCCTTCCTTCCTTCCTTCCTTCCTTCCTTCCTTCCTTCCTTCCGAGGAAAAATGAAGACCCAGATGGTTGGGGGAATATGCTGACTCTGTAAACTGCTTAGAGAGGGTTGTAAAGCACTATGAAATGGTATATAAATCTAAGTGCTATTGCTATGGGTGGAGTCCGTGGTGGGATTCAGATATGTGAACAACCCGTTCTCTGTGTGGATGGCGCTTCTAGAATTCCATTCTGGGCCTGGTCAACAAAAAATTAGCTACCGGTTCTGCCGAAATGGTGCGAACTGGTTGAATCCCACCACTGGCTGGACTAGAACTCACAGTCTCCTGATTTGTAGCCTGGTAACTTAACTACTGGCTCTCCCTAAGCTAAGAAACTTGTCCTCATATGGTACTTGTGACAATTCCATATGGATGTCCCTGCAGTAAAATGTTATTTTCAAGCAAATGCTGAAAATAAATTTGATTGTTTTTCAATCTGTTCAATCTTTTTTTTTTTCCAGTCCTGAAAGAATATTACTTGCGTGGCCATCCTTATGCCCTAGACACAGAATTAATTCCTTGGAAAAGTCTGTGGTATTTCTGGTTTCAAGATCAGCGTCTCTCTACGGGAAATGCTGTTTTTTTGGTTTTGTACTTAATTTAAGACCAAATTCATGCAGGATGATTTATGCTAAAATATTGTGAGATATAATCAGATTATACTTGGAAGTTGTTAATAAATTATTCACAGTTTTTCACGAGGGAGCAATAAAAATTGTGATGAATAAGATGGCTACTAGAACACAAATAAAGACATTTGATTGTGCAGTTTGATCCTGAAATACATTTGTCTTGTCATAATACTGGCATGATTTTAAGCCAAGTTGATTTCTGGATTGCTGCTGGAGAAACAGTGTGGAAAAAATGCAACAAGGATTTTGGAAGCAGAATCAAACTGATACATGTACTGTACACAAACACGCATGCATTAGATACATATTTAAAGTGTTTTCAGTGTAATAGATTTGATGTATTAATAAGTGTAGTTCTAAGTCAGAAGATCTGAAATAAGTGCCTGATTTTAAACCTTATTTTTTTTCTGCACTGTATAATGCTGCCTTCTATTGAAAAGAGTACATCTTATTATCAAGTAGTCATGCAAACAAAATTCCTTCCTTCCTTCCTTCCTTCCTTCCTTCCTTCCTTCCTTCCTTCCTTCCTTCCTTCCTTCCTTCCTTCCTTCCTTCTTCCTTCCATAATGACTGTGTTCACTTTTAATTGTTCAGAGATTAAAAGCAGCCGTCTTCCTCCTCTGAAATAGTAACACCAGTGAGGGGCTGGAGGATGCAGCTTGCTCTGCTTGGATGCTGCAGGATTGCTTTAAGCACTAAGCTTATTGCTCTGAGATACCATTACCGGCATCACTGTCGCCTCTGTCGCTCCTAGATGAGGGTGACTGCATGGGGGCTGGGGGGGGAGTAATACATTGGAGATCTGGCATTTCAAAAACTAGAGAACGCTGCTCCTTGCCTCAGAATGGAGAGGACTGGCATTCTCTTTGCTAGCCAAAGGATGCCTGGGAGATAGACAGCCGAGTGATTCGTTGTTATAAGGCAGGAGATGCTCTCTGGGAATAAAAGGGCCATGCACCTTGGAATTGATGAGCCATTCCAGTCTCTAAGCCATCAGGTATGGCTCTCTGCTTTTTATATTCCTATTTCCTATTGCAGTTTAGTTTAATAATGCTATCTACTAGAGATAGATGCAGGGGTCCATTTTAAAATGGGGAGAAATTGGAGGGTGTCCTTGCTGGTTTTAGAAATCCACAAGGTTGTTCAAATTGTAGGAAATAAGTGTGTGTGTGTGTGGGGGGAGTGCATGGATGTGAGAAATCAAAACATACAATCACTTGCCCCGTTGAAAGCGATTTTAAAAGTGAGCAAATGCATCGTGGTGTTATGCTGGTTCTGCTAAAGCACCTGTACAGGGTGCAAAATCCTTGAGGATTTTTCATTTATATTTTATGTTAAAAGTTCATACACACAGTAGCATGTTGGTAGAATTGTGCATATCTTCCCTGAAGGTACATTTTAATGCAGTTATGAGAAAAGTCTGAAAACGGGTAACATAATCAGTAACAGGGCTCAATTATTCCAGAAAGTTGCAGGAATAATTGCTTCGCTCAAAAGTGTACTGTACTGAAAAGGCTTTCCCCCTGATCTCTCTGTTTCTTTTAACTGGTGACAGACGTACTTATAAAACAAGCTGACATGATTTTAATGGATGTAATGTTTTACAGCTTTTTGGATTTAACTCCCATCAGCTCCATTATTACCAGAGGTTATATTTCTGAAAGAAAATTTCAGAAAAAGGAGGCAGCTTGAGCTGTATTTTATATAAATCAGTGGTAGCCTATTTTTATATAGGGGGAAAGAAATGGAAAGCCCTGTAATCAATTTAACCATGTTCATGCTGAATCACCAAAGAAAGAAGCTCTTTTCAGTGCATATCGCAGAGAATGGAAATAGATTATATCTAAAAGTAAACACAAACATGACTATAGGAGGAGGGGGGAACTTGTTAATATACTAACTGCTCTGCTTGGACTGTTTTCTGGGCATTTCCATGGTAACCAATTAGGGTATATTTTAAAGCTAAGAAAAATGTTCAGGCTAAAGTTGCTTACATGTAGTCATGTTACACTTCATGTGTTGTTGATATATAGTTTGTACAGATTGTCCCAGGAGGTGTGTCCTTTCTAATTCTTGAATCCTAAGAATAGAATTTCAAGTTTTCTTTTCTTTGTTTAAAAAATGTGTATGTTTAAAGTTCAAGGGAGGATAGTATTGGAAATGCAGTTTCCAAAAATGAATTTTAAACTTGCACCTATATTGTTCCCCTATCAATTTATTTTCTGAAATGCATGTAGGAAGAAGTCTAAAGCTATGGCTCGCTGAAGAATAAGGTTCACTCAAGGACATAATTTTTTAATTAAAAACATATATTAAAATAACAGTTAGCTTGTTGCTAGTAAGTGTAATTTATATGTTTTGTAGAGTTCTTATCCAGCTTATATTTTGATTAACAGTAAGGGAAGGGACACATTCTTAAGCTTGATTAGTTTTAGAATGGTTTTAATGATACTTTTTGAACATTGCAACAAACCATGTTTAATCTTTCAGAATTGAGTTTTGGAGAATTTTAATGCAANGTCATTTTGGGATAGATCACTTGACCTTCATGATATCACCAAACGTGATTTGATTAGTTATGGGATAAGGTGGCTTTGCTCCATTTATTACATGATCTCTGACTGGTTGGAGATATCTAAATGATTAATAAAAAAACCATTGTTGTCCTTCTCAATTATTTGCCTACAACCGTGTCCTTGTCTATCAGATAAACTGATATTCCCATTCTGGGAGGCTTGGCCAGTTTATTTGCAGCTGAGTTTCTGTATAGATGAAACTATAGGAAAGTTGTTTCTGCTTGTTTGCTTCAGATCTTTGTCTCCATTTTCCCACTGACAGGAATTTTTACACCACCCCTCCGTAGCCCAGAAAATGAGTAGGAGTGACATTTTACAGGTTTTCCCCCAAAGTGCCAGACTACAGTACTGCTTTTTCACTACGGCATGAACTGAAAGGGGGAGATTTTTTGATTTTTTTATACTGCTGCTAGATCTGTAGCAGTGTCTGCCAAGGTAATGATTTGTTTACTCTTTGTTCTGAGCTTCTGAGAGAAGAAGAAGCTCTGGGTCACCTTCAAAATGATTCCAAGGTTTAGGGAAGTGAAAGTGATGGCCACATGAAACTGTCCCTCATTGGTTGTATGGCATTAGGATGCTTTCTCGATCACAATTTGATTGGCTGGCATTACACACATCTAAGCCAGTGAGAGAAAAGGATAAAGTATCATGGAAACAGCAGCAGCAGCAGGCAGAAGGAACCAGACTTCAGCTCGTGACAACTACAGCAGTTCTCAGTTCCTTTGCTTCCTAAAAATGTATATATAGGGGAAATGTTCAGGGGTGAATAGATGGGAAAATCAAGAGTCATGCTCTGTGTTTATGAACTTTGGTTTGCTGCTAACTGGCTTCCACATACCTTGCATCTGGGGTGAGACAGTAGAATTTTATATTGTACAATGTAAGCAGAGTACATGCTGCACAATTACAGTAGCAAACCATAGTTTGCTGGTAACGATAAGGGAAGAATTGAAGCAGGTAAAGGAAAATTTTGGAGGAATGTATTAATGATGCATTTATAGTTCATCCAAACACAGCTTAAATGTCTCATTTTTAAAATATATTTCCACAATCCTTTGTGAAAGCTGAGGCTATGCTTACAAAGACTAAAAAAAAAAATACAGTCTATATTTCTGACAGTGAGTTTGGGAACACTTTGTTGGGTACCAGTAAAGGAGAATATTTGTACTTCAGGACTGAAATGAGGGGTTCTTGGTGCTCTCTGAGCTTGGATATTTTCTTGCAGACATTTCATTACCCAAACTAGGTAACATCAGCAGGGTAATGATGGGTAACGGGGTAATGAAACGTCCGCAAGAAAACAGGCAAGCTCAGAGAGCACCAAGGACCCCTCACTTTGCTGGGTTCCCAAATGCTGCTCTGCGCATTGAAACCGATCTTTTTTCCTTTGAAGTCTGTTTTGACAGTGTAGGCTCATTCATTGACTAAAGCTGTTATTTTGCCCAGAAGACTTAGCTCCCTTGACTTGTATGATCAGCACCATTCCAGGTGGATAAGCGCTCTGGAAAAGAAACTAAAGAGAAACTGGCTTGTCATCATTCTTGTGTCCATAGGATTATCTAAAGGCCAAAGAAGCTATAAAGCAGTTTATTTGAAACACTTGTAAACCAAAGAATTTTAACAGAATGGTTCAATGCAGAACCTTAGGGTACTTCATTGAAATCGCTGCTCTGGCTTTTTACTTTTGCAATAACTTCCTCTGAGGGCACCGCAGTAGATTTTTATTACTCCAATTAAATGTTCTAACTTCGTGTAAGAAAGATATTCAGAATGGCTATACTCCTGACTTCTGGGGTCTGTTGAGTCCATAGCATGGATTTTATTATGTTCCTTTTAAAAGGATTACTTTAATCTACAAATTACACTTTTACTAATAACATTGTGGGTAGATCGGACATATTTTTTGTCATTCCCTTTTATTTCATTCAAATACAGATGTTACTTATAAGCTTGGTAAAGTTTGCTTCTGGAACCATCTTACTATGAAACAAATGGCATCTCGGGTGAAAGGTTGATACATAGATTCAAGTCCAATTCAGCGTCTGCATTTTAAATTTATTTCATGCAATTTCTGTTCGTAGCTATGCTTGTTATGTTTTCTTGATCTTCTCTGGTCTTGGACCAAAATAAACTATCTATTTCTCTCTATCTATATGAACATATTTTTCCTTGGATGGGATATACATACATACGTGTGTGTGTGTGTGTGTGTGCGTGTGCGATGACCTGAACTAATAACATGAAGAAAATATATATTGTGGTAGTTTTAAAAATGTTTTTATGCATACACTCAGTAGTTATCATCATGAGTGGGTATTAGTGACAGTGGTACTCAAGGCATGTTGGGGTCCTGTATCAAAAAGCATGATGAATTGCTGGAAGAATACCTAGGTTTTTTTTCAGTTCTTAGTAGATGCTGTCAATAGTGGTAGAAGTATGTCAATGAGATTGTTCCTTTGTGAACAGAGTCATCATAAAACAAGACCATTGACTGTTAATTGGGTTAATATAAATATACGAAATTCCAAGACTGCTGTTGTTATCACCAATCTGTTCTCTTGAGTTCATTGGGATTTGCTTCCAGGGTAGTGTTGTAGGTTCTAAGTCTGAAAGGAATGTGTCTCCTTCTTTTGTGAATTCAATTTCATTACAGGTAGTTCTTGACAGGTTGCTTAGTGACCGTTTGAAGTTATGATGGATCTCCCCAGAACCGTTTATGACCGGGTTTTGAAGTTCTGAAGGCCACCCCCCCTTACAGTTACGCGATCACAACAGGTGTAGACAACAGGTCTACATTTATGTCTACTTGCAGTATCACTGCCATCTGACCACAATTTATGAAGTTTTTTTTGTCAGAAACCAGCATTTATTTCTGGTTTCCAGCAAAATATACACATTGGCTAAAATGGGTTCGCTTAATTACCTTGGTGTTCACTTAATGACCATTGGAAAAAAAGGTCATAAAATTGAACATGGTCATTGGGTGACCTGTTTGATAACCAGCACAACTTACAACTGTAATTCTAGGCTCAGTTATGGTCATAAATCATGAATTACCTGTAGTTCCATTTCTGGCTATTGCCAGATCTATCCTTGCTTTGATTCTCTTCTGCACAGTCACATTGTGTGAAGCTTCTGTTCCTTTGCTGTTTCATGAAGCTGCTTCAGTCTAAATTTGTGGTTATTTTTCTCCTTTGACAGCAGAGTTAGCTTTGTATAGAATCCTTGAGTAGACTTTTTCCTCATATTCCCATCTGAGAATCACTTTTTCATAGTAGTTGCTTAGGATTTTCAATCAATAATCTGTGTGGGTGTAAATGCTTGGCAAACCAGATTTGTTACCCTCTGGAAGTTTCTCTGGGAGGGTTCCAGTTCCCCATCCTGGATACAGTTATAAGAAAAAGTATTCTCATTCATATCAATGGAATATCTAAAAAAAATAAAAACAGAGAAGATTCGATAAAGAAACATTTGAACCAGGATCACCCTGTTTATGAAGCTTGACTTGGATGCACTTCCTTGTCATTAAAATATAGGCGGGGGAGTATACATTTATTGCCATCCTTTTAATGGGCATGTTTGCACTGTTAACTTATATCTTATGAACTGTTTATTTAAGATGAAAAGTGACATTTGCTTTGTGACTTGGCTTGGTTATTTTTTTAGACACTATTTGCCTGTTTGTGATCTCATAGGTTGATGAAAGCCTCCATTTTAAAAAAAAAATGTGAAAATAATCTGTGAGAATTTGCTCATCTTATCTCCAAGTTTAGCATTATCTCCAAGCATTTTTATGAGAAAAATGCTGAACTTCTCAGATCTTGCCATATTTTTATGGTTCTTGTGTAAAATCTAATGCTAGAAGAGCAGGATCTCATGAGATTTGTTTATATTGCAAGATTTCAGACCTTTTAAATTTATTTATGATCATTCTTCCTCCAAAGGATTTGGAGTAAGGGGTGCCATCGCTTTCTATGCATCAGAAACTGTGGGGCATATATATATATATATAAATGGCATGTATAGATTCCAAGTATGCTTAATGCATAGTTATGTAATACTGTATTAGCCATGCAATTGGGACAGCATCCTTCAGTGTATTTATATGCAGTGGAAATGTTGTACGTGCAGGACTTATGCATATTTCTATATGGAAATGACTTTTTTTCGGAAAGCTACCTTGTGCTGAAGCAACTTTATTTCATTTCCCCAAAGAATGATGTTTGTGCAAGTAGCTCTAGTTTTACTATAATTGCACATAACTTTGAACTCCTAGCAGAGACATAAGGAGAAAAGGATAGATAAGTAGCTCCCAAAAAAGAACTGTCTTCAGTTCTGGTGTAGAATGCAGAAAGGACATACTATTTCTGAACAAGCATAAGCTGCACTCTGACCCAGTAGTCAGAGTATTTGAATTTGAAACCAAGATAGCCCAGAGCGTATGACTCATAGCAGATTATTTTTAAACCTTAGCTTGTTTTACAGACAGTGAATTATTTTCTTTCAGCATATGGAAGAATCGGAAGGAATCACAGTGGGCCTTATTCCGAGTAATCAGGGAAGGAATTTCATGTCTGTTTCTTAATCACTGTAATGTACAAATTGCAAAATGAGTTAGCTATGATCAACCCAATTATTCCTACAATATAACCTGAAACAAAAGGCTTTCAGAAGTAAATAGGTCATCGCATCTTCCTCCACTTTCTCTTTCAGCACAATTTCATTTTCTTCAAGATTTTACCATTCTAGTAGTTTTGAGTAATACATGCATGAGAGACCTCACATAGAGCAGTGTGAACATGGGGTTCTGAATCAAGTCATTTACCTTTCTCCAAAAAAGTTTGTCAATTCTACTGTGTTGAGTTAGAGTTCATATTCTGCGTCTTACAACTCTATTGAAATTCATGATATGCCTTTTTTTTTTTTTGCAGTGGCAAACTGCAAATTAGTTTGTCTGTAATAAAACTCTTCAGAAAGGGTGTGAATCCTCCCCCTTCAGCTCCTAGTCAGCTGCTGAAAGAAAAAGCTGGAAAATATTGAGAGGCCTGTTATCCTTAGCACCTGTTTTTTCTCCAGCTGCTTATTTCAGGCAATGGACATGTTACTATATCATTATTTTAAGCTAATGATACAGTTATGGGAGAATGGCCGGTAGAAAATTGCCATCATTGATTAGGGCCCCCAAACAAACAAAGCTTGTCATTTACAGGGAAACAACAACAGTTGTTTAGAAATGGAGTCTTAAGTGAAAAAGAGGTACTTAGAAGCTGATTATCAAGTTTGTGGAAAGCAGTAAATGAAAATCTGAGTAGGGAGAGACTTATAATGTGTGTGGGAGATAGGAAACGAATATATGTAGATGATTTATATTTGTGGAAATCTGTATGGGATGTGCTATCATAAAAAAAATGGCCCAATTAAGTAATTCCCAATGCCACAGGGCACTGGGAATTGGTCTCTGAAGTGATCAACAGGCTGTTAACTTAAATGTCCCACAATGCCCTTTTTGTATCTGTGTCACAAAAGGAAATGGTAATTCCCACTGGACCTGACATTTTGAGTGTTGAACATTTGACATTTTTAAAGTTTTAATGGAATAACAACGTCATTCTATCATCATCACGCCAAGGTCTTTGGCCTGTTGCAGTTGTAGTAATTGTGGTGCCTACATATTTGTACTTTGGAAGGCCACCAGCCCCTTCAAATGTGATCCTTACCTGAAGGAGATTAACCAAGGCAAATCCTGGTTAGTATAAGGGGACTACAGTCCTGTGCATGATGATTGTGTAGACTTTAAGGTAGTTATGAATAAGGATTTAAGGCACTATGAAGTAGTTAAATAAATCTTGGGGTCATGGTAATTAGTGGATAGATGATGAGACAGTAATTGGAGGCATTTGCAATTTTTATCGAATTTTTTCCTTAAATTTAAGCCCTACACCATTATGTATAATAACTTCCAATTTTTTGTAGGCAGTCATTTCTTTGGAGTAATTAAATTAGATTTTGGTAAAATACAACAAAAAGAAGTCACACCTGTCACCCCATACAACCTCCTAGTAGACATAGAACCATCTCCTTAATCTTTTGATCCTAAAAGACTGACTGCTATTTTTATTGGTAGATAATTTATTTCACTTTCAAAAGTCTCATAAACTTTCAGGGAGGCTAACAATGAGCTGAAATCTTACACGCAGCCTTTTCTGTGCAGGTCCCACTTGTTTCAGCATGCCAAATGACAGTCTGTTCTGTTTTTGAAGTATGAGGAAACCCCCATCAATGCCATGTATTTCCAACACCTTTGGTGTTACAAAGCATTACATCAATGTAATGGGCTTTGTAAGAAAATGTTTTATTGGAAGTCTGAATAAACACATTGGATCAATTGATTTACAATGGGTATTAAAGGGAGGGTGTTTCAAGGATTTTGTGGGTTATGTTTTCAATACAATATATTGGAATTATTTGCTTGGCAGTATATATAATTAAAATATGTACAATATTATTACAACATTATGATCCAGATACTTTAGCAGTTTCAGAAGCATTTTTTTTATTCCAAATGAAGCAAACCAGAGTTTTCCAATTAAGAGAATACTGTGAATATAAGCTATATTGCTGTAATGATATTGATCAGTTTTGGTAATGATATTACATTACATTTGGTAATGATATTACATTATTATCTGTAATATCCTAAAAGTTCATCCACAAATAAAAATTTGGATTTTAGAAAGTTACAAATGCACTAAAGGGCCACATAAATTTGAAATAAGGCTTTGGATTTTTGAATAATAATAAATCTATACAGGATCCTTCCTGGTAAAATACTTTTGTTTTGAATTAAAAACAATATTTAAAAATTGGACACTTGAGGAAAGTAGAGGAACTAAAGAATACAATTAAACAAGAACACTCAAATTTGACTTACAATTATAGAATGAAGTAAAATATTTTAAGATTGGACATATTGAAACATTTTTGAATAATGGACCCAGAAATTAATTTTAATAGTGTCTGCATCTATAGATTGTGTCTAAAAAGTGTTATGGAAGAGTAACAAGCAGGGCTTTTTTTGTCATAGAACGCCCAGAACGGAGTTCTGGCACCTTTTTTGGATGGAACCAAAGAAGAGGCAAGACGGGTTGTATGACATGTGTGGGTTCCGGCACTTTTTTTTTTTTTTTTTACAAAAAAAGCACTGGTAACAAGTAAAAAGGAAGCAATATAAAGTTGGTTTAGCTGATAAAGGATAAACATTGTAGATATGTTATTACCTCTGGTAATCCTTTATAGACTTTATTGACTAGAGGATTGGAATGATAAGACTTTATGGATTTGTTTAAAGATAAGAGGGGGATATGGGAAAAAGAGATATTTTGTAATATTTTAAGGGAAAGGGATACGTTACTAAAATTGTTTATACTTGTGATGTAGGTGGGAAGGCGCTTCTTTATATATTTCTTTTTCTTTACTATATTCTTATTTTTTCCTTTCCTATTTTTTCTATTTTACCGTTTTCCCCCTTTCTCTTCTGCACATTCTACTTTTTTTCTTTATTGTTGTAATTATAAACTTTAATAAAATTACTATTAAAAAAGATGGAGGGAAAGTGCTAAAGTGTCCTGATTCGTATGACTGACAGGCAGCCTCAGAAGATAAAAATCTGGAATGAGAACTAGTTGAGTTGTACTTTCTTGCACATCCTGTACTTCATGGCATAGAGCTGAGTGAAAATATAAATAAATAAAATAAAATAAATGTTAAAAGTATCACATCCTTCTAATAATGCAGTATAGTAAATTGCAGTACTGCATTCTAATAATGCAGTACAGTAAATTGTTAAGGTCAGACTATTTTTTTGTAAAAAATGTTGTTTTAATGTACAACTTTGGAGAATCTAGGCTTAACTGTATTTTAGGAAAACAATAAAACTATCCGGTATTTTTGAGGGAGATTTATTTTTCAGAAATAAACATCAGAACATTTCCCTCAGTGCTTTATGTGGAATGGGTGGTGCGGTAGCTCAGTGACTAAGACATTGGGGTGTCAGCTGGAAAGCCTGCAGCCCAGGTTTGAGACCCAAGTGTCATGCAACGGGGTGAGTTTCTGTTATTGCCCCAGCTCCTGCCAACCTAGCAGTTCCAAAGCATGCAAATGTGAGCAGATAAATAGGTATCATTTTGGTGGAAAGGTAACAGTGCTCCGTGACATCATGCTGACTATGGGAATGTCTTCGGACAGTGCTGGCTCAGTGGTCTTGAATCAGAGCTAAGTACCACTTCCTATAGTCAGCAATGACTAGCGGAGTAAAATCCACAGGGACTCCTTTTTTATGTGGAATATAATACAGGTGGTCCTCAGTTAATGACCATTTATTCAGCAACTATTTAAAATTACGACGGCGTTGAACAAGGAGACTTATGCCCAGTCTTCAGAGTTTGCAGCCCTCACAGTGTCCCGGCAGTCATGTGATCGTGAATTGAGCGCTTGGCAACCGGTTCACAATTATATCAACGGCAGCATCCCATGGTTACCATTTGTGTCCTTCACAGTCAGCTTCTGACAAGCAGAGTGAATGGGATTGCTGGCAGGAGGTTGCAAATGGTGATGGGATGGTGTTGCACACCTAGTGACCATGTGGGATTTGCTTAACAAGTGCAACTGGAACTGCCAGAACTGCCATGGTAAGTCAGAACAGCCATGCGACATTGTGTTTTAGAATCGTGTCATTCAGTGACAAGAGTTTCTGGTTCCAATTACCATCATTAACCAAGGTCTACATTTATCAGATTTAGAAAGATAATCTCATTATGTTTGTAAAAAGTGAGGATAGTGGCTGGCATCAGATGGGTGAATAAATGTTAGTCTAATAAATCAGTTGTGCATAATGGCTTTCATCTCATGGACAGCTTGCAGAGGTTTGTTAGTTTCTACAACCAAGACAAGAACTTGATAACCTTTGAAAATATGTCTTCTTCTGTGCTCTGAGCTATGCATATGTTCTATTAGCATGCTCCTCTTTGGCTTTAATGAAGCTAATTATTGCACTGATCAAAGCGAATATTAACAAAAACCACTGAACCTTATAAATGTCTAGAAATTAGATATGTATACCGATTAAAAGAGCTGTTTTCTCTGGATTTGTCTAACTGCCTAAAAATAAATGGAACAGAAAATATGGGATTTCATTACAGAAAATGCATCTTAGTAGTGAGTATCTGTTCAGGTTTTCTTATAAGATAATCAGGACTATCTTATAATATGTGTTTTGTATGAAGTACTGTATTGGTCATAACGGCATGAACTACTTCTCTGGTGACATTTAAATCAGCAATTGTATTGCAGACCTACATTTCTAAAGAAAGAGTGGTTGGATGACACATGCATGTCCACAGTTTTTTTTAATGAGACATTGGCCTCATTTGCACATTATTCTAGCCAGAATTTTAAACAATAGAATGTAAAATAAACCCCAGAGGCATAGTCTGCGCATCATACTGAATTATTTATTTATTTGCAGGGTTTTTTTTTATAGCTCTCCCCAGTCACGAACTTCTGGGCTGATTACCACAGAGTAAAAATTGAAATAATACTAAAATATATGTAATAGATAATTATATAAGAGGCACAATTGATGGGTGGCATAGGAATTTGATAAATCAATCAATAAAATATACCTCTCTTAGCTATATATCTTGAACATCTCTCCAAAAACAGAAACCTTACAGCTTAGCATTATGGCTTCTTAAAAGGGAAGGATCCAATTTATACTAGTTCTTTTTATGTCTACATTACCTGAATGAAATGGTTTCGTGATTGGTTCAGTGGAAGCTTTTCATTTCTTGTCCCAAAGGTGCTTTTTAAAAAGTGGATTTTCTTTGTTTTTCCTTGAAGACGTTTCACTTCTCATCCAAGAAGCTTCTTCAGTTTTGACTGAATGGTGGAAATGGATGGATTTATATTCCTTGCAGTCATTTGGTCTTTAACATTGAAGATCGGTCATTAGCTCTGTGAAAGTAGTTGAGACCACTTGGGGGGTTTATCTTTTCTTCTTCTGATATTGACAGTTAGGACTACCTCCACTCCAATTACCTAGATCTATTTTGGCAGGTTGTACATAGTGACAAAAGCTCCTGTAGTGACAAACTGTCATTAACTTAGGTATGTTGGAGGAGAACAAGGGAAGATTGTATATCAATTGCAACATGCAACGTTTGCATTATCAGTAGCTGAACACTTGATTAGCTGTCCCAGGGAGATGTATGACTACTGCTGACCTACATTTCTTCCTGGGTCACCTTATTGGAATGCCTAGTAAGAATAGCAAGTTGTGTGTCATCCTTGCATTTGGCATTTCCCCAGCTTTCCTGCAGAGCATAAGAAATACTAAACATCACAATACTGCATCAGACATTTTTTTTTTTACTAAATGAGACTTTGAAAACACAAGTCAATGGCAAACCTCTTCATGTGACAAGATAGGATCAGAGACATTTTTCAGACTTACTTATGATGAGAAGATCTGGCAATAATACATGAGAATTATTGAAGGTGGAAATCATGATACTGTTCCTATGAATTAAAACAGGATGATTAGTAATTATGAATAGTGTTATAAAGAGGCAGTGGATGAATAGAAATCTTAACCAGTATCTCTGTGTTGAACTCAGTTACTTCTGGTATCATGAATGTTGTTTACCCATTCAGTTGTGTCCGACTCTTTGTGACTTCATAGGCAAGTGCTGTCCATGCTACTCTGTCAACCACAGTTTCTTTCAATTGTTGTATGTTCATCTTTGCATCAGTTTTGATGTTATCAAGCCAGCATGTTCTTTGCTTGCCCCTTCTCTTTGCTCCACTAACCACCATTCCTAGCATCATTGACTTCTCCAATGAATTTGCACACATGACATGGCCAAAGTAAATCAGGCATAGTCTTGTGATTTTGGCTTCTAAAATGTGTCTGATTTTATATGACTCAGCACCTCTCTGTTGATTGCTCTGGCTGTATCATGTATTCATGTATCATGACTATCATGTATTCATGTATACATGATATTCATGATACATGAATATCATTTATACATGAATTCATGATAATCATGATACATGAATACATGTATTCGTGTATCATGAATAGGATGCACTAATAACAGATCTCTAAGCCTAATTCTGACTCATTCACTGCCCATGATAATTCATTTAAAAAGTCTGCAGCGGTTTGCACAGTGACAGAATCAATGACTGAGATCGACGGCTATAGAAATTGAATAAATAAAATAGTGGCATGCCATTTTAGATTAATTCTTACCAATTAAGATGCACATTGCAGTTTCCTTGGTGAGCTCTGCCCTTCTATATAAAGGAAGTAGCCTGTCACCTTTTGTTCCATTTGGCTCTCTCAGGCAACATGTCAGTATTGCTTAGTGGCCTACTCATCCTGTTTCGTTATTTTACACGCTAATTAACCTTCTGCTTGGCAGTCAGATCTTCATTAGCATGGGCAGGGAAAGCATTTTATCAGCATAAGCTTCTGTGAAGCTATATGAAAGTGTTAAGGCTATCTGTAGATTTAGGATGACCATGTTCAGCTTTCTAGATTGGAACCAGTCTTTAAAACAGCAGCAGGGACGGTTGAAATCTGTTTCTTAGAGACATTTTTTGGTGTTGATGGGAAGAGAATACTGCATTGTCTTTTAATTAGAGCCAGCAGTGCTTATTCTGATGAGTTTTTTATTGTTGCTTTCAAATAAATCATGCAGAATTATTATATCTACAGCCACTTTTATGTTACAGAGGAATGATGAAGAGGTGGTGGTGGACCAGGGAGGAACACGTTCCATCCTCAAGACACATTTTGAAAAGGAGGATTTGGAAGGTGAGAGCTGTTTCTTTCCGATTTAGGCTTTTATTTCTTTGAAATGTATATAAAGAAGATACAATATTGCTAATCTTCAACCAACTCAAAAGTTTGGAAGTAATCTAAGTTTGGGACTCCTTCCCGCCCCGCCCTCCCAATTCCTGATGACAATTTGGGATTGAATTTTTATTTTTTATTTTTTTAAAAAAAGCAATGAGGTAAAATTTGGAAGTGCCTCAGGCAGATTCCTCCTTAATTCACTGAAGTTTAAGGAAGAGGACATACATAGTTCTCTTTCAGCAACCGTTTGAAATTACAATGGCACTGAACAAGTCGTACTGTCCCAGCATCCTCAGACTCACATGATTGTGATCTGGGTGCTTGGCAACCGGCTCACACTTACAACGGCTGTAGCATCCTACAGTCACGTGATCACTGTTTGCGGCCTTCTTTGCTGGCCCACAAGCAAAGTCAATGAGGCAGCCGGCAAAGATAGGCCACAAGTTGTTCTGGTAAGCTGCTTGTACTTTACCCCACTCAGCAGCAGCCACCCTGGGCTTGTCTGCAATCATGCCAAGCCTTGCTGGACAAGCATGCCTGTTTCCCTGCCTGGCAACAGCTACTTACCTGTTATAAGTCATGACGGTCATAGGTCGAGGCACTCATGTGGCCAGACCTGGTTTAATGAGTTTTAAACAGCACTTATTAAGTGAATGCCACTGTCATTAAATGAATCAATATATTCCTATGGTGTTTTTTGCATGGAAACCATCAATCATGATCTCCTGAGCACTGAATGCTGCAACCAGCCATGAAGATGAGTCAGTTGCCAAACGCCTGAAATGTGGTTGTGTGACTGTGGGAGTGTGTGCAGCTGTCAGAACTCCGGAACTGGGTTGTACAGGTAGTCCTCGCCTTACAATCACAGTTGAGCCCAAAATTTCTATTGTCAAATGAGACATTTGTTAAGTGAGTTTTGCGACTTTTCTTACCTCAGTTGTTAAGTGAATCACTGCAGTGGATAAGTTGGTAACATGGTTGTTAAGTGAATCTGGCTTCCCCATGTCAGAAGGTCGCAAAACAGGATCACCTGACCTTGGGACTGCAACGGTCGTAAGTATGAACCAGTTGCCAAGCATCTGAATTTTGATCATGTGATCATGGGGATGCTGCAAAGGTCATAATTGTGAAAAAGGGTCATAAGTCACTTTTTTCAGTGCCATTGTGACTTTGAATGGTCACTAAACAAACTGTTGTAAGTCGAGGACTACCTGTAATTAGCTTTTGGGGGGAGTCCATCGTAACTCGAACAGCTGTTGGGTGACTGCTCGTTAAATGAGGACTACTTTTATTTTGCTGTCCGATTTGTAAGGCCTTCTTTGCTAATAAACACAGTAATATTGAATACCAATCATTAAAAGGAAATTCATGTTAGGGGCAGACTTACCTATATATTTATTACCATTTATTACTAATCTCATCAATGTGGGTAAGATTATCTCTTTAAGACATGGAGCTTTCACTTACATTTTATTTCATATGTGGGAAGTTAGTTGACCCAGAAAGCAAAGCTCCAGTCTGCTCATTTAAAAATTACCCAGGAAACTATACATCCTTAGGTTTCCTTCTAGATCTCTAGGTTGAATTGATTGATTTGACGAGCTAAAAACCTCTTGGCCAGTTCTGTCTTTTGTGTAGAACATTCCTACTGGTTATTTTTATACCATACCTTTTCCTGTGACCTTATTCACTGAGATACAAAATGCAGCATCATTGTCTCGGATGACTTGTTCAGATCACAGTGGAGAGTATGTCTCAGCCTCAGAATGCTGTAAAAAAAAAAAAAGCAATCCCTGCCTGGAAAGAAAATAAAAATAAATGTTTGCCTTATAATAGTATACTGTTAAATGGATGCTCATTATACATTTAGGATAAAGATACTCTTTATCTTTATCCTAAATGTGGAATCCTAAGTTTATCACAGGTTAGTGATATATTATGATTGAGCTGTTTATTTCTTCAGATGTCTTTGTGAAAGCTTTGTATGTATTACTTCTAATAGGAAACGCTTCGTGATTTTGCCAAAGTCTGTTTGCATCGTGGGATGTCTCTCCTGTCTGCTTCATCCTTTTAAAACTAGCTGTGACATGTTTTCAGGTTTTCGAAGCTACTTTTTGAAGGCCTACAGGAGGGAACTGAGTTATCTTTCTTTAGGTTGTGCTGTAGTAGAAGGACCTCACTAGCTTCCACTATTTGTAACAAAAAATGTGCAGTTGATTAGTTAATTCCCGCACACCTCTTAATGAATATCAACTTGTTTATTATTCTGGGATTGATCAGAGGCCACCACATCAGATGCACAAAGTGGTTAGGTGTAACAAAATAGTTCTGCTAGGTCAGGTCAGGTAGGTGTTTTGTTTCTCACAATGGCCATTCAGATGTTCCTGGGTCTTCAAGAAGATAAGATGAGGATTTATTCTTTTCCTAGTGTTGTTCCCCTGCAGCTGTCCTTTGAAAGCATGCAGCCTGCATCTAGAGTAGATGCTGAATTTTATGTTTAATAGCTCTTGTGTTAACTTTTTGATGATTTTTATTTTACGTTATTGGCCTACTTTATATGATATCCAAAGAATCAATAACATTTAAAAAAAAAACTAGTAGCCCTTGATTGACCTGACCTGCCCTCCATAAATTCCTGACCTCCATAAATTCAGTTCTCTTCTAAACCATTCAAATTAGTGGCCATCATTACATTTTGCTTTCATGGATTCCAGAGGTGAACTACGATATGTGTTCGAGGCTTGATTTTCAAAAACACTTTCTAATTAGCTTTATTGGATGATCACCCATTTTAGTGGAAAAAAAGATTCTCGCTATCTATTTTCTCCATGCTATTTGAATTTATACATTTTATGAATTTACCTATCTCATGATTTATGTCCTCCTTCTATCTCCTTTTTTCCTTTTGAAAGAATTTTTTATGAAAAAATATTTTATATAGGCTTAAAAAAACTACAGAAACATAAATGAAAAAGTAGGGGAAAAATCAGTCAATAAAATATTTATTCAGTCAAATAAAATGGAAGAGTCACAATTAATTAAGATAAAAGGAAGAATATAGTTATTCTAAAATTTCTAAAAAGGTTTAGAGTTAATACGATGGCATTCTGTGCAGATGGTGGAGCAGTACTTGGCTGTGGTCAAGGAAATAAGATCAGATTGATTGGATAACAGCATCTTCAGATTAAAAACAATTTGGAATAACGAGGATATTGTGTAAAGAATGAAAACATTCATTCCTGGTGAGCACCTACATAGAGAGGGCAATACAGAATAACATATTCCATTGATTCAATTATTCCTCTACCGCCTGGACACAGTCTCAATTCAGCTGTTGAAAGGGCACTGAATCTGACCAAGAAAAGAGAAAAAAAGAAGAACTATAAAAGACTAAAAGAAAAATGCATGATAAAATGTCTCTTTATATTTTTATGTTTCCAACAATAATTAGAAGTACCTTAATATCTTGGCACTTAACTGCTTTGAAATGCTTCAAATTTGGTACTCGGTGCATTTTTATGTAAAATTTTTGTCCCGATACTTATCATTTGTTTGGTACTCAATGCACAAGCTAGAACTTCTCAGTATCAGCTGCCTTCTGACTCATTACATTATTCCTTGTGGAAAAAAATTGTTTGGTACTCATTGTATTTGGTACTCATTGCACCTCCCAGAACCAATTAAAGTTGAGTACTAAGGTACCACTGTACATCTTAGACAACTTGTCTGGAATCATATACCAATGGTGCATCATTTTATAAAGCTACCCATTTAAATTGTAAGAGAGCCTAAATTTCAAACCTTTTAACCAGTGGTGGGATTCAAATATGTGAACAACTGGTTCTCTGTATGGATGCTGCTTCCGGAAGTCCATTCTGGGCCTAGACAACAAAAAATTAGCTGCCGGTTCTGCTGAAGTGGTGCGAACCAGCTGAATCCCACCACTGCTTTTAACCATATTCTCTCAGAGAATCCATATTCTCTGCCTTAGAAGATCACAGTCCCTTCCAACCAAAATATAAAAACCAAAGTTCTTGGGCCATTTTATCATGCATTCTGTAACTTCTTCCATTTCAAATTTCATACAGTACATTTTAGCAGTCACATGTTCATCATTTATACATAATTCATTTTCATTTCATTTTATCACATTCTATTTGTAATATCTTATCTATATTAAATCTTTCTCTTAATTGTGCGTATGAAAACCATTGAAAACTAAGTCTCTCAGCAGTCAATTGTTCTCTTGATTTCATCTTAAGCTCTCTATTTTCCTGCATTAACAAGCCTTTAAAATGTAACCATTTATCTTTGACACTGTTTCTTTTCTGTAAAACATTTCTTTGGCTGAGACATGCAAAAGTATTTTTGGGCACAGCCTGGGTTTGTATCTGCTCCATATTTGGAATATAGCATTCCTGATAATAATGATTTTTAAAATCTACATTTACTTTAACTTTATCGTACCATAAATAACCATGCCGCCCAAACCTCAGATCATGTCTTTCTTATCCTAAGAATCTTCAATCCCTTTTTTTCCAACCTAAAGACTCTGAAGCATTCTAACCATGTTTCTTAAGAAAGGTGTTTAAACACATATGCTCAAATTATTCTGCCCTTTTTTACATATTTTCTAGATTTCTCCTAAGCCATTAAAAAAAGATCAGATAAAGGATAACTTAGACCTTATCAGTGTTTATGTAAAGTCAATTTGTTACTACTGTTACCCCAGTGTGCAGCATATTTAGTTAAAGTACTGTACACTGTATTTGCTATTTGATTGATCCTTCACACAATTTCAAAAGATCCTCCTATAGCTCTTCATAATTACACTTTTTAAACCACTCTGAAGCGTTTAGTTTAGTTCGTTCACAAGTCTATATAAAACAAGGAGTACAGTTAGTCCTCTACTTACAACAGTTCGTTTAGTGACGGTTCGAAGTTACAACAGCACTGAAAAAGTAACTTATGACTGTTTTTCACATTTATAACCATTGCAGTATGGTCATGTGATCAAAATCCAGATGCTTAATAACTGACTCATATATATGACGGTCACAGTGTCCCTGGGTCATGTGATCACCTTTCGTGACCTTCTGACAAGCAAAGTCAATGGGGAATCTAGATTTACTTAACAACTGTGGCAAGAAAAGTGGTAAAATGGGGCAACATGTACTTAACAAATGTCTCACTTTGGGCTCAATTTGGGGTTCAACTGTGGTCATAAGGACTACCTATATTCCCACAGAAAACAAAAAAAAATAGTGGAAGAAGTAGTACTATAAATGATCAAGTGTTTGCAGTCCAATCAGCAAAATGGGAATTACTCATCGTGACTAGCACTCACTGATAATGAACAGGCACAGAAAAATCAGTTGCATAAATAAACACTTAAAACAGGATAATTATTATTTATAGTGAGCTAGTCATTCCCAGTATTTGAGGAAGTCTAATGTCATCATCCTGAATGGTGCTTTATTCGCTTAATTCTGTTCTCCCTAGTTTCAAGAGGTTTTCAAATCAGATAAAATTCTGTTCAATATAAAATCAACAAAGTAACAGAAGTTTAGGGGAGAAAAAAGCATTATACTTGGAAGTTAATCATTTTGAAAAGTTGCTTTTTTTTACTTTCTCCTAAATGTTAAAATAGACAAATGCCTCTTTAGGGAGATTCATTTTTGAGCTTCACAGTCATAAAAATGTTGCTGTTTTTCTGCACATCATATTATGTTAATGAACAGTCTTCTTTAAAATTTTTGCTTGATGGGGAAAAATAGCAAACCACGATCTATTGTAATAAAGCAGAAGGCGAAGTATAAAACTCTAGGTTCTGAATAGACTGAGCAGCAATAATTCTTAGTTCATTTCTGGTTAACAGCTGCTGCCCTAAGTTATAATGCAGGCAGCCGCTCTCTGAGGGAGANGCCAGGCTCGTGTCCCCTCCCGGGCAGCCAGTACCAGCCAGGAGGGGCACGGATCCAGTAAGCATGTGGTTGCATTCAGCCTCCCCAGAATCCTGTCCACGTCCTCGGGAGCCACAGAGTCGAACTCATCCCATATAACAGTCTCAAGACTTGCTCCTGTCTCCTCCCCCGGGGCCACCCAGTCAGAGTCAAGACCTTCCTTTTGAAAGAATTTTTTATGAAAAAATATTTTATATAGGCTTAAAAAAACTACAGAAACATAAATGAAAAAGTAGGGGAAAAATCAGTCAATAAAATATTTATTCAGTCAAATAAAATGGAAGAGTCACAATTAATTAAGATAAAAGGAAGAATATAGTTATTCTAAAATTTCTAAAAAGGTTTAGAGTTAATACAATGGCATTCTGTGCAGATGGTGGAGTAGTACTTGGCTGTGGTCAAGGAAATAAGATCAGATTGATTTGATAACAGCATCTTCAGATTAAAAACAATTTGGAATAACGAGGATATTGTGTAAAGAATGAAAATATTCATTCCTGGTGAGCACCTACATAGAGAGGGCAATACAGAATAACATATTCCATTGATTCAATTATTACTCTACCGCCTGGACACAGTCTCAATTCAGCTGTTGGAAGGGCACTGAATCTGACCAAGAAAAGAGAAAAAAGAAGAACTATAAAAGACTAAAAGAAAAATGCATGATAAAATGTCTGTTTATATTTTTATGTTTCCAACAATAATTAGAAGTACCTTAATATCTTGGCACTCAACTGCTTTGAAATGCTTCAAATTTGGTACTCGGTGCATTTTTATGTAAAATTTTTGTCCCGATACTTATCATTTGTTTGGTACTCAATGCACAAGCTAGAACTTCTCATTATCAGCTGCCTTCTGACTCATTACATTATTCCTTGTGGGAAAAAATTGTTTGGTACTCATCGTTTTTGGTACTCATTGCACCTCCCAGAACCAATTAAAGTTGAGTACTAAGGTACCACTGTACATCTTAGACAACTTGTCTGGAATCATATACCAATGGTGCATCATTTTATAAAGCTACCCATTTAAATTGTAAGAGAGCCTAAATTTCAAACCTTTTAACCAGTGGTGGGATTCAAATATGTGAACAACCGGTTCTCTGTATGGATGCCGCTTCCGGAAGTCCATTCTGGGCCTAGACAACAAAAAATTAGCTACCAGTTCTGCTGAAGTGGTGCGAACCGGCTGAATCCCACCACTGCTTTTAACCATATTCTCTCCATTAATCGATTTAAATAGTGATCTCCTGCCTTAGAAGATCACAGTCCCTTCCAACCAAAATATAAAAACCAAAGTTCTTGGGCCATTTTATCATGCATTCTGTAACTTCTTCCATTTCAAATTTCATACAGTACATTTTAGCAGTCACATGTTCATCATTTATACATAATTCATTTTCATTTTATCACATTCTATTTGTGATATCTTATCTATATTAAATCTTTCTCTTAATTGTGTGTATGAAAACCATTGAAAACTAAGTCTCTCAGCAGTCAATTGTTCCCTTGATTTCATCTTAAGCTCTCTATTTTCCTGCATTAATAAGCCTTTAAAATGTAGCCATTTATCTTTGATACTGTTTCTTTTCTGTAAAACATTTCTTTGGCTGAGACATGCAAAAGTATTTTTGGGCACAGCCTGGGTTTGTATCTGCTCCATATTTGGAATATAGCATTCCTGATAATAATGATTTTTAAAATCTACATTTACTTTAACTTTATCGTACCATAAATAACCATGCCGCCCAAACCTCAGATCATGTCCTTCTTATCCTAAGAGTCTTCAATCCCTTTTTTTCCAACCTAAAGACTCTGAAGCATTCTAACCATGTTTCTTAAGAAAGGTGTTTAAACACATATGCTCAAATTATTCTGCCCTTTTTTACATATTTTCTAGATTTCTCCTAAGCCATTAAAAAAAGATCAGATAAAGGATAACTTAGACCTTATCAGTGTTTATGTAAAGTCAATTTGTTACTACTGTTACCCCAGTGTGCAGCATATTTAGTTAAAGTACACTGTATTTGCTATTTGATTGATCCTTCACACAATTTCAAAAGATCCTCCTATAGCTCTTCATAATTACACTTTTTAAACCACTCTGAAGGGTTTAGTTTAGTTCGTTCACAAGTCTATATAAAACAAGGAGTACAGTTAGTCCTCTACTTACAACAGTTCGTTTAGTGACGGTTCGAAGTTACAACAGCACTGAAAAAGTGACTTATGACTGTTTTTCACATTTATAACCATTGCAGTATGGTCATGTGATCAAAATCCAGATGCTTAATAACTGACTCATATATATGATGGTCACAGTTTCCCTGGGTCATGTGATCACCTTTTGTGACCTTCTGACAAGCAAAGTCAATGGGGAATCTAGATTTACTTAACAACTGTGGCAAGAAAAGTGGTAAAATGGGGCAACATGTACTTAACAAATGTCTCACTTTGGGCTCAATTTGGGGCTCAACTGTGGTCATAAGAACTACCTATATTCCCACAGAAAACAAAAAAAAATAGTGGAAGAAGTAGTACTATAAATGATCAAGTGTTTGCAGTCCAATCAGCAAAATGGGAATTACTCATCGTGACTAGCACTCACTGATAATGAACAGGCACAGAAAAATCAGTTGCATAAATAAACACTTAAAACAGGATAATTATTATTTATAGTGAGCTAGTCATTCCCAGTATTTGAGGAAGTCTAATGTCATCATCCTGAATGGTGCTTTATTCGCTTAATTCTGTTCTCCCTAGTTTCAAGAGGTTTTCAAATCAGATAAAATTCTGTTCAATATAAAATCAACAAAGTAACAGATGCCCTTGACGTGATGACCCGTTGCCTTGAGGCCGTAAGGGTCTGGATGGGGAGGAACAGACTCAGGCTCAACCCTTCCAAGACCGAGTGGCTGTGGCTGCCGGCGCCGCGGCATAGTCAGCTGACTCCATCGCTGACTATAGGGGGCGAAATTCTGGCCCCCTCGGAGAGGGTGCGCAATCTGGGGGTCCTCCTGGATTCGCGGCTGACGCTGGAAGACCAGTTGT